>NC_134483.1:229636338-229672825 GCF_040206685.1 Ascaphus truei | reverse complement strand
AAAGAAGTTGGGGGTACCTGAGCCGGATCCTGATGGATGATGGCATCGGATGCTGTTGGAGGCCTTCAAGGTACGTGAGCTTCCTGTTACCCCGGGAGTCGGAGGGCCACCGCTTCTAATGGTAAGTAAGATATTCTATGTTTGTAAATGTCTCTTTTTACAGGTCTAATTTTTGGGTGTGTTTTTTGATTTTTTGGGGGAGGCACATTGACTGATCTTTCGGGTACAGATTAATACATTATTATGCCAATATTTGGGGGGCATTTCTCGCTTGTTATTGATGTGGATGTGATTGTTTGTTTATGGTTAATGTATTAAAAGGTTTGCGATTTGTGTTCGCTTGTACTTAAAGTTATATTATGTTAGCTCATGTGTTTTATGGATACTTCAGAGATAGTTTTAATGTATTTATTTGTCTTTTAATGGTTACATTAATTAATGTAGGATTAATTCATTGTTTACATTGGTTAGTGTAACTATTCATTTTGAGTTGCTTCAGGGATTAATTGGTTTGATTGGGTAATGGTTTAATTCATTCATTGTTGATGTTGTAATTGCTTCTATTGATTGGATTAGCTGGCTACTGATTTTATTTAGTGAAGTGTGTTTTTTGGGAGTATAGTTAGGTTTTATTACTGTGTGTCTTGTGTATTACTGTATTTTTTATTAGGGTGCTCATTGAGTGCTACAGAGGCTTATCATGCCCATATTATTATTATATGGGTATGATGTACCACTATACTACTCAATGGGTATAGGGTGGGTATAGTCAGTCTGGGGTGGGTGCTTAGGCCTCACGGGTGAGTGAAGGGGGTATTAGCCCTAAGGATGGGTGTTTAGACCTTGCGGGGGGGGGGTAGCGGTTGGGTTAACCCCTTTATTACCTTAGCGGTATTAACCGCTAAGGTGATGAAGGGGTTAACTCCCCCCGCAACCCCCCCGCAATGCCTAAACAGCCACTAAGGGCCAAATTCCCCCTTCACCCACCCCCGATAGCCACAGTATTGCATTGTACTGTATGTTTATTACAGTAAGCCTGGCACGGGTGTTTAACCCCTTCATTGCCTTAGCGGTTAGCCGCTAAGGAAATGAAGTTGCTGTACATTCATGTTTCCTGCCTCGGATGCATGCCGGGGGGGTCCGGAGCTGCTATTAATGGCTATCAGCTCCGTAGACCCCCGGCATCAATCCGAGGCAGGAAAAGGGCCTGATTTCTTCTAAGTCCCGACCCATCGCAGCTCAGCGAGGCCATCTCCCCACCAATTGTCCAACAATTTTGTGGGGAATTGGATTTGGGGAGAAAATCGTTTTTTAGGCCTGTGATGGGCTGCGATGGGCCGCGACACCCGACTCGCGGGTCTCTGAATAGCGGGAGTTTATCAACCCTCCGAAAATGGTCGATAAGGGCCTGATCGCTGCTCAGTCAGCGAATTTCGGACGGAGATAAAATTTTGCGTTGATACAGGCCGTTATCGAGCACTTATTGAGGCTATCTGAATACCAGTAGCCATTTTGGTCGATAAGTGCTCGATAAGGGCCTTATCGAGGCTTTCTGAATAAGGCCCATAGAGAGAATGGCAGCACACACTGAAGAAAAGCCTCAGCAGAGGCAAGTGTGGTGCACGGTAAAGGGTAAATAGTGATAGGCGGTGAGGACCCCTAGATATCCAATATACCGGCACAGCACTAGAGATTATCACATAGAAGTGGTTTATTGGGTCCAAAATGCACACATATGCCTGACGTTCTTCAGAAGAACGAAACGTTGGATATATGTATGCCTTTTGGGCCCAATAAACCACTTTTATGTGATAATATCTCGTGTGTGATATATTGGATCTCTAGGGATCCTCACAGATTATTTTTATTGAGGAAAATATATACATAAAACACACAAAATATACGTTACCAGCACAGTATATTGCAAACAATTACATTATTATCCAAATATTCATATGGTTACTTTTGAAATATACAAAGTAATTGCTGTGTGCCATTTTAAAGTTGGTAAACTATCTTTTATTCTTCCTCTATTTTCTATTTTAAAATTTTTAAACAGATAAACTTTTACATTTTTACTATACAGTTAACAAAACATGAGGGGTGAAAGGAATAAAAGGGAACGAATACAACAAAAGACAAAAATACCCAATGCTACATCCGATGTGACAAAATACATAGTTAAATACTTCAATGTTAGTATTCTCATGAGTATGGGTCATTTCGTTAAAACCCTTTGGCCAAAGCGTTATAAGTCTGCAGCCACTTCACGGCATGACCAGTATGTATTTTCATTTACCTCTGCTGGAGGGAGAATGGCCTCAGTGGACCTGTCCTGCACAGGAACATGAAAAAACCTGTTACTTAAAAAGTGGCTATGGGGTGAGCTTAAACCCTGGGAGGAGGGGCCACTAACCTCCAATAAACTGATACCAGTTTAAAATTAAAATGAATAAACACACAATCCCAGCAAGCTCTAACCCCAGAACCCACCACATCATATATAAAGGAGTTCTTACCTGCTACCGAGCCGCAGATGTGGGGACGTAACCATAGTCGCACGTGTTTGTACTGCTACACGGACGCATGCCTACTCGCTCCTTCCCCAACCAACTTTGACGATGGAAGAGGAGAAAGGCACTCACTTTGTTCTCCCCGGAGGGTTGCTACAACTACACCACAATGGGGAGGACTCGCTCAGGTTGGTCTGCCTGTTGTGTGAGCGGGTAGGACCTGCACTGGGATCCGCTTCCTGGTGCTCAGTATGTACTGCACCGTATCTCCACTTCCAGGGCCCTGGAGCGGAGACATTCAAGACCCTACCGAACACCGGGGGATTTCCTGATATCACTAGGTTCCTCCAACGACTAGTGGAGATGGTTGGACAGCCATCCGAGGCCCCTCATGCTGATTTCTGGATCATGCTTCAGCACCTCTTTGGTCCTGACATCCAATGTGAAAACCATAGGCCTCCAAGTATGGACTCTGGGGCGGGTGCACTGGGAACTGAGGTCAGCAGAGGGATGTTGCAGCTCTGCTCACAGGGCAAAGCCATCTGCGAGGCCAGAGGTCGAGCCATGGCCTATGTGGCTACTACCTACGGTGAGCACACCGACAGGGCGATCAGTGCGGAGAAATCTCTGCTAGCGGTATCGGCTGATACTGCTGTCCTTACGGTTGCTGTACCCGCCCCTGCTTCTTTGGTGAGTGCATCTTCAAAGGACCTTTTCTTGCAGCACTGATGGGCATAGAAGCAGGGGTATGACCAACAACGCCGCTCTGCTGAAATCCGGGCCATGGGAGGTCTTACTAGGCTTTCGGCTACAGTTGTTTCCGCTCCTAGGCGTGGAAAGCTGCAGGTCATGATGCGGACGACCTCTCCAGTTGCCACCCCGATTGGGGTACGAAGCCCTAACTCCCCAGCGAAACTTTACTTTGGAGTGTGGGACTCACTCCGTTCGGCCCCTATGCCTTGTTCTGGCCAGTCCCGAACTTAGTCCCAAGGGAGAAGACAGTGACCACAGTGACAAGCCCTTGTCCCCTCGCCCTATTACTCCCATAATGACCCTGGCTATTCATACTGTGACAACTACCTCGTGTGACAGATAGTGTTCGAAGGGACCGAATCTCTACCATGGTGGGATCCACTATTTAGGGTGTATGTACATATTTAAAACGGACCAGGTGCGAACTGGAAGTGGAGTCACAAATTTATCATTGGTGGGAGGAAGGTCACTTTTCTACCGAGCAGGAGGCGGAGGGCCTTTTCGCTAAACCAGAGAGAGGGAACTCAGCTAGTGAGCCTCTGTGGGTAGGAACCTGGTACGCAAGCCTGACCCTGGTCACTATTACTTATGGTCTTACAGTACTGTATACTATGTTGAAATGTTTACTGCATTTTATTTTTCATTGTATAACTATGTGGTGGATGTTATGCACTCATGCAGGTTAGTGAGGGCTTTTCAAATCCCGAGTGAGGATGTAGTCAAGTCCCCTTGGACTACTGATTCTTTGTCCCGTCTAACACTGTAAGTCTCCGTAAAGAGTGGGCAGTGTTGGGAGTATTTCCTGCCTGGTCTGTTACAGGCATACCCCGCTTTAACATGCGCAATGGGACCGGAGCATGTATGTAAAGTGAAAATGTACTTAAAGTGAAGCACTACATTTTTTCCACTTTACGATGCATGTACTGTACTGCAGACATCATATATATGCATAACTGATGTAAATAATGCATTTGTAACCAAAATAAATACAGTAGGCTTTATAGAAAGAAAATCTTTAATGTCAGCTGATTTTTTTCTTACTAGTGCCCCCACAAAATACATACCAAAAAAAACCATCCCTCTAAATACATGTAACCCCACCCCGCCAATACATATTAAAAATGCCCCCGCCAATACATATTAAAAATGCCCCCGCCAATACATTTTTAAAAGACCCCCCCGCTATAAATATTTTAAAAAATCGGGCCGCACGGGTAAAATCATATCTCCTCCAGCACCCCTCATATCACCCTCCCCTGCATCTCCCTCATATCACCCTCCCCTGCATCTCCCTCATATCACCCTCCCCTGCATCTCCCTCGTATCACCCTCCCCTGCATCTCCCTCATATCACCTCCCCCTGCATCTCCCTCATATCACCCCCCCTGCATCGCCCTCATATCACCCCCCCCTGCATCTCCCTCATATCACCTCCTCCTGCATCTCCCTCATATCACCACCCCTGCATCTCCCTCATATCACCTCCCCCTGCATCTCCCTCATATCAACCCCCCTGCATCTCCCTCATATCACCTCCCCCTGCATCTCCCTCATATCACATCTCCCTCATATCACCCCCCTGCATCTCCCTCATATCACCACCCTCATATCACCCCCCCCTGCATCTCCCTCATATCACCCCCCCTGCATCTCCCTCATATCACTTCCCACCTGCATGTCCCTCACATCACCCCCCACCTGCATGTACCTCACATCACCCCCCACCTGCATGTCTCACATCACCCCCCACCTGCATGTCCCTTACATCACCCCCCACCTGCATGTCCCTCACACATCACCCACACCTGCATGTCTCACATCACCCCCCCACCTGCATGTCCCTTACATCACCCCCCCACCTGCATGTCCCTCACATCACCCCCCCCACCTGCATGTCTCACATAACCCCCCCACCTGCATGTCCCTCACATCACCCCCCCACCTGCATGTCCCTCACATCACCCCCCCCACCTGCATGTCACTCACATCACCCCCCACCTGCATGTCACTCACATCACCCCCCACCTGCATGTCACTCACATCACCCCCCACCTGCATGTCCCTCACATCACCCCCCCATGTCCCTCATATCACCCACCCCCATGTCCTTCACATCACCCCCCCATGTCCCTCACATCACCCCCCCATGTCCCTCACATCACACCCCCCCCCCCCCCATGTCCCTCACATCACACCACCCCCTGCATCTCCCTCCTCCCTTTCTTCCCTACCTCAAGCAGCGTGCAGGTTGCGGGCGGCAGAAGCATGGCAGTCAGAGGCGGCACACGCACGCTGTGATCGGAAGAACCGGGGGGGGGTGGGGGGGGAGTAATCGGAAGAACCAGGGGGGAGAGTGATCGGAAGAACCGGGGGGGGGGGGGTGAACGGAATAGCCAGGGAGAGGGTAAGGTGATCGGAAGAGCCGGGGAGAGAGGGGGGGGTGATCGGAATAGCAAGGGAGAGGGTAAGGTGACCGGAAGAGCCAGGGAAAGAGGGGAGGGGGCGGGGGGTGATCGGAATAGCCAGGGAGAGGGGACGGTGATCAGAAGAGCCCGGGAGAGGGAGGGGGGTGATCGGAAGAGCCGGGGAACGGAAGAGCTGGGGGAGCCGGGGAATGGAAGAGCTGGGGGAGCCAGGTGAAGTAAGAGCCGGGGAGAGGAAGAGAGGGCACACCGCCGCAGCGCGCACACGCCGCCCCCTGGTGTCCGTACTCGCGAAGCATGTGTACGTACACAGGGGGTAAGGTGCAATTTAAAAAAAATGTACGTACTTGCGAGTGTACGTAAAACGGGGTATGCCTGTATATTGTTTTGTGTGTGTTCTCACTAAAGTTCAGGAGTAGCCTGTTGTTGTAAGGGGGGTCTATTACAGTAGGTAGGCCGGCTTACTCCCAAGGAAGGAGGTTTTTTCCCCTCTATAGGTTAGAGTAATGGTTTAAGTGGGAGTTCTGGGCTGCCCTCCATGCTATGAGGACGCAGCAGAGTGCCTCTCCCAAGTAGGAGTAGCCTGAGGCCTTGCCCTATTATGGGCTAAGTTATATGGAGGGGTATTCAAGGCCTCAAGCCTTGTACTATATTCAGGGACTGTATCCTGTGTTATCTTGCTGTGTACCCAATAAACCCCAATTATAACAACTCTGGTGTACTGCTTGAAATATGACTATCCAAAGAAGTTCCCTGAGGTCCATCCTGGCCGCACCAGGATCCTCTTTTGCTGCAGTCGCTACCACTGACAATGAACCATCCGTATAGCGTGTCCTGATGTACTCCCTATACCATCGCAGCGATCTCCGGCCTCATGTTCCACCTCACGGGTATGCATCAGAATACACCGGTAGCAACACGATCTCACTTAGGCTTGTTCTATAGAAGGAGTGGGTGCGCATGCGCCTGTGCAAATGCGCGTGCACGTGACGCACACTTTTTGTGTGTACGGTCCGTGCTGCCGGGATCAACAGGTTTGCAGTGGTCTCTGTGTTTGTATATATGTGTGTGTACAGATTTGTGTTGTTCATTTATTATAATAATGTATTAGATGAATATCTGATGTGTACGTCATGTTAAAATAAAAATGGGATGCACTATCCTCTTATAGCTGGAGGCGTTGTTGTTTTTCCCCAGTTGTGTCTTTTTCTGGATCTTGTTAATAAACAAGTGATATATTTCATGTAGATTATTTCTGTTAACACAAATGCAAAGATTTCTATTAATCTAAATAATAGGAACTTTGCGTACATGCGGCCAAACCAAGGCACTTTCTCTGATCGCCAGGGTAACTTACTAATAATTAATGCATGACTATATATTACTAATAATTAAGACACTTCAATACATTTCTTGTGATATATATTTTCATGTATGTTAAAGGTAATGTCATTACATACTGTAAATTACTTCTGAAATTAAATTAACTGTGGCTATGGTGACTAGACAGTCATACAGTATTTACCTGAACACTAAGCCAAGTTTTCAGGGGCATTGATGATACTGAATGTAGGTACAGTATTAAAATGAAATAATTACAAAACAACAAACATAATACTCATGATCGTTTCAGTGCTGTGTTTTACAGCCTCTGCATGTTCATATCACATAAAGATAATGTATTTTATTGCTCAGGATCTCCTGCTTACACGGATTTCCTCACTATTACTGTACTTTGTATGGCATTAATCTCAGACATACAGCAGATTTTGAGTCCCTCAGAGTAGGACTTGTGTTTTTCCATATTTAACAACGGTATTCACTCTTATGTGATAATCTTATCATGGAGTAAATGATCCCACCAAATAAGCATGTATGTATTGATTTCTTCAAATAGAAATGTATTGCTTTACTGTACTTACCTATCTATAAAAGTGATGGGATGGTTTGCAAGAAAAATACACGTTTTCGCAAGCAAAGAAGGAGTATGTTCACATACACATTCAAACACATATACTGTACACATACATACATTGCAGAGTGAGCGGGTAGCGGCGCGAAACATAGTTTTCACAGTCTTCCCCCCCTATGGCCGGCTCCACGCTCACTGCCGTGCGCGCGCGGCCCTAGCATAGAATGGCTGGCTAACCACATCCAATTATAAGTGCCGCGTGCGCCCACTATATTATGGGCCTTAGGGTGGGGGAAAATGTGCTACAAGCACATTTTGGAAACCTTTTTTTATTTAGTGTCTCACATTCTTGAGGTTCTGGTTTTTATATGGGTTTGTAGTGTCTACTCTAATATTGGCAAAAATTGTATTGCAGATACAGCAAATGTTCTGGAAAAATTAAATGTACACGTTCAATGGCTTACCTCAACATCACTGTTTACTTTTAAACATCGTTACTTTAGTTCAAGCATGTCAAACTCAAATGCTAACAAGGGCCAAATAAACAAAGTTTAAGTCTAGGTGGGCCGCAAAAAAAAACAACTTACATTTTCATAGAAACGTAGGTTTATTTCGAAAAGTTGTGTGTGTGTGTGTGTGGTGAGTGTGTGTGTGTGTGTGTACCTCACTAACCGAACCAAAAAAAAAGCCAGACAGTGAATGACTTCTGAACACATTAACCAGTGTCAGGATGCCCCCTCTTAACAATTTCCAAAGCAGCAATCCCACCTGGGATCTTACCTGATCCGCAGTCCCTCAAGGTACTATACTGGAGGGGAGGTGTTCTCTACCTGTCTTCCGATGTCTCCCGTGGTGAAACTTGAGTCCAGATCTGGGAAGAAAGCAGAATAGGTTATTTCGGTGTAGGGTATAGTGCAGTTAAGATAAAACAGAGAGGGTGGGAGAGAGAGGGTGGGAAGAGAGACGGAGGGTGGGAGAGAGACAGAGGGTGGGAGAGAGACAGAGGGTGGGAGAGAGACAGAGGGTGGGAGAGACAGAGGGTGGGGGAGAGGGAGAGAGAGAGAGGGTGGGGGAGAGGGAGAGAGAGAGAGGGTGGGGGAGAGGGAGAGAGAGAGAGGGTGGGGGAGAGGGAGAGAGAGAGAGGGTGGGGGAGAGGGAGAGAGAGAGAGGGTGGGGGAGAGGGAGAGAGAGAGAGGGTGGGGGAGAGGGAGAGAGAGAGAGGGTGGGGGAGAGGGAGAGGGAGAGAGAGAGAGAGAGGGTGGGGGAGAGGGAGGGAGAGAGAGAGAGGGTGGGGGAGAGGGAGAGAGACGAGGGGGAGAGGGAGAGAGTGAGGGTGGGGGAGAGAGTGAGGGTGGGGGAGAGAGTGAGGGTGGGGGAGAGACAGAGGGTGGGACAGACAGAGGGTGGGAGAGACAGAGGGTGGGGAGAGACAGAGGGTGGGGGAGACAGAGGGTGGGAGAGAGAGAGGGTGGGAGAGAGAGAGGGTGGGGGAGAGAGAGAGGGTGGGGGAGAGGGAGAGAGAAAGAGAGAGAGAGGGTGGGGGAGAGGGAGAGAGAGAGAGAGGGTGGGGGAGAGGGAGAGAGAGAGAGAGAGGGTGGTGGAGAGAGAGAGAGAGAGGGTGGTGGAGAGAGAGAGAGAGAGAGAGAGAGAGAGAGAGGGTGGGAGAGAGGGTGAGAGAGAGGGTAGGGGAGAGGGTGGTGGAGAGAGAGAGAGGGTGGGGGAGAGAGAGAGAGGGTGGGGGAGAGAGAGGGAGGGTGGGGGAGAGGAGAGAGGGTGGGGGAGTGAGAGAGAGGGTGGGGGAGAGAGAGAGAGGGTGGGGGAGAGAGAGAGAGGGTGGTTGACTGACTCCCGGCCTGTTGGCGGCCCTGTCCTCATTCTCTCTCTACTTCCCCCCCATTTTCTCTCACCCTCTCCCATTGTCTCCCCCTATTCTCTCTCCCTTCCCCCCCCATTCTCTGTCTCCCCATCCATCTCCCTTCTCCCCCCCCCATTCGCTCAATCCCCTCTTCTCTCTCCCCCTCTCTCTCTCCCCCCCCCCCCACACACACTCTAACCGAATACATATTAAAATAATACCCCCACACTTCCCCAAATACATATAAAAAATACCCCACGCCCCCGAATACATTTAAAAAATAGCCCCACCTCCCCAATACATTAAAAAAATAGCCCCACCTCCCCAATACATTTAAAAAATACCCCACCTCCCCCCATCATCATGATCTCATCTCCCCAGACTGGCCCCCATGCCCCATCATCGTATTCCCCACCCCCCTGCCTCCCATCTTTATCTGCCCAGGCTGGCCTCCATGCCCCATCATCATTTCCCCCCCCCCCCCCCATGCCCCATCATCATATTCCCCCCCCCCATGCCCCATCATTATATTCCCTCCCCATGCCCCATCATCATATTTCCCCCCCCCCCATGCCCCATCATTATATTCCCCCCCCCCCCATGCCCCATCATTATATTCCCCCATGCCCCATCATTATATTCCCCCCCATGCCCCATCATCATATTTCCCCCCCCCCCATGCCCCATCATCATATTTCCCCCCCCCATGCCCCCATCATCATATTCCCCCCCCCATGCCCCATCATCATATTCCCCCCCCCCATGCCCCATCATCATATTTCCCCCCCCCCCATGCCCCATCATCATATTCCCCCCCCCCTCCCCATGCCCCATCATCATATTCCCCCCCCCCATGCCCCATCATCATATTTCCCCCCCCCCCCATCATCATATCCCCCCCCATGCCCCATGATCATATCCCCCCCATGCCCCATGATCATATCCCCCCCCATGCCCCATGATCATATCCCCCCCATGCCCCATGATCATATCCCCCCCATGCCCCATGATCATATTCCCCCCCCCCATGCCCCATGATCATATCCCCCCCCCATGCCCCATCATCATATTCCCCCCCCCCATGCCCCATCATCATATTCCCTCCCATGCCCCATCATCATATTCCCCCCCCCCATGCCCCATCATCATATTCCCCCCCATGCCCCATCATCATATTCCCCCCCCCCATGCCACTATCATCATATTCCCCCCCCCCCATGCCCCATCATCATATTTCCCCCCCCCATGCCCCATCATCATATTCCCCCCCATCATCATATTCCCCCCCCATGCCCCAATCATATTCCCCCCCCCCCCATGCCCCATCATCATATCCCCCCCCCCATGCCCCATCATCATATTCCCCCCTCCCATGCTCCATCATCATATTCCCCCCCCATCATCATATTCCCCCCCCCCCATGCCCCATGATCCATATCCCCCCCCCCCCATGCCCCATGATCATATCCCCCCCCCCATGCCCCATGATCATATCCACCCCCCCCATGCCCCATGATCATATCCCCCCCCCCATGCCCCATGATCATATCTCCCCCCCATGCCCCATGATCAGATCTCCCCCCCATGCCCCATGTTCATATCCCCCCCATGCCCCATGATCATATCCCCCCCCATGCCCCATGATCATATCTCCCCCCATGCCCCATGATCATATCTCCCCCCATGCCCCATGATCATATCTCCCCCCATGCCCCATGATCATATCCCCCCCATGCCCCATCATCCTCCCCCCCCATGCCCCATCATCCTCTCCCCCCCATGCCCCATCATCCTCTCCCCCCCCCCATGCCCCATCATCCTCTCCCCCCCCCCATGCCCCATCATCCTCTCTCCCCCCCCCAATGCCCCATCATCCTCTCTCCCCCCCATGCCCCATCATCCTCTCTCCCCCCCACCTTGTCCTTACCTTATTCCAGGCAGGAGGCAGTCTCACAGATGTCTTTTGCAGCTATCTCAGCTGTTGGCTCCGCCCCCCGCTGTCCTCCCACACACGGCATGTGTGCAGGATGACTGTGCCCGGCCACCGTCCGACTCCAGTCCCAGCAGGCCAGCTTTTCCTTCCCTGGAAAAGGTCTGTGAGTGGTATCTGGTTATGGAGCACACACACATCACAGACACACACACAGACACACACACACCATTCAAGGAGAATGCAGTCTCTCCGCCGGGGTTTTGACTCCGCCCCCGTGTCCTCCCACACACGGCACGAGTGCAGATTGACTGCACCCGGCCACCGTACGCCTCCAGCCCCTGCAGGACAGATTTTACTTCCCGCCCGTGCTGCTCGCTTTCCCTACACCCGCGTCGCTTTCTCCCACGGCCAAAACTTTTAACCGCCGCCCACGCGCTCGCCGACACACACGACCGCCGCGCTGGTTGTGAGCGGGCCGCAAAAATATCCGTTGCGGGCCTCATGCGGCCCGCGGGCCGCATGTTTGACATGCCTGCTTTAGTTGCATAGTAGGTGAGATTAAAAAAAGACATACGTCCATCAAGTTCAACCTATGCTAAATTTAGACGACAGATACTTTATCCTATATTTATACTTGCTGTATATTGATCCAGAAGTGAACTATCATCTAATGATCTCTCATAAGGGGAAAAATAAATTCCTGCTTCAAGAATTGGCAATCAGATTACTCCCTGATCAACATCCTTCCCATATTTACTTATTTTGTGTATCCCTGTATACCTTTCCTTTATAAATAGTGAATTTACATTGAATTTATGCATTTCCTTTCTTATTGCAGTACCTGCATTTAATGTTTTATTTAATGCTGTTTATAGTCCAGTAAATGCAATAAGTACTTCCAAATACAACTACGCTACATTGTTTTAATGTTTTTATGTGCACTAGTTGGTATGTGACCTCAATACTGTACACAATTAGTTGTTTCATTTTTTTCTGAGTCCAATATTTGTCTGAAATATGTTGTGATTTGTGTCTGTTTATAAACATCTACTGATCAGCTTTAGTTTCAGTAAACATTAACACCTTTTACTTTGGAACCAAAATACCCCAAACTACTATTGTACTTGAATTGAGAATACATTAAATAGGCAGTATGTCATTAGTAGAATATGTTCATTTTAAGTGGTGTGGTTCAAGGTTATGTACTGTGGCTACTGCTCTTCAATTTGTTTCTAAAATTACTTGGAGATGTCCTAAAGAAGTATATGATGACACTAGATTAAGTAAGGCTGTGAAATGATACCCGAGTACAATTTCTCTGCATAACGGCTTGGGTAAATTGGGATAGACAGCCGGTAAATGAGGTTTAATATAAATAATACAGACAGCTGTGTTTCTGTAGCAATAATAAGTGGACTACCTACGAGTTTAATAGGACACATTTAGGTCAGTCTTCAATGAAGTATTGTCGTTAGCAGGCTTGTCATACAGTAAGTACTCCGTTTATGAGCTATAAAAAAAACAAAACCTAGTCATGCATAACATTTTGCATCTTATCTAATAAAACTACCCCTTGAAAATAGTGTTGTTTTGGTCACCTTAATAAAAAATTACGTCATAAAAGAACTAGCAAAATGATATAGTAGGGGAAAACTTGTTTATGAGGAAAGACTGTTCAGCTAAGAATTGTTCACGCTGGGGAAAGAGCTCTCTGAGTTTGCATCTGATTATCTTTTAATTTTTAATCAGAAAGAATGGGAGTCCTTTTCCCTTGTGTTAGAAGTAAAATTACAATGGATAGCCACCTTATTGCTACAGCATCATAAGAGCTAGCAAAATTATATACATGGGGAAAATTTGTTTGAGGAAAGACTGCCCAGGTAACGATTGTTCACGCTAGGGAAAGAGCTTTGAGTTTGCATTTGATTAAAAATGAAAAGATAATCAAAAGATGGGAGTAATTTCCTCTTGTGTAAACAGCAAAATTACAATGGATATCCGCCATATTGCTACAGCTTTACTTTTAATCTAAGAATGCAATAAATACAGTATATGGACTTGAAATATATTTTTGAAAGTAATATCGATGATGTCTTAATAGTAAGTTGCTTAAAACTGTTCTTCATATCTAGTACAGATGCAGCTGCTGTTATTCGACCATTTACCTGTGTAAATTTTGCGTTATGCCGTGTGGTGGTCCTAGATGGTCCACTGCAGACATAATGGCCCATCGGATTAACACAGCAGGGGTCCCTCCTGTGTTAATCCTACCGGGGTCTGCCTGTCTGTAAGAGACACGCAATAAGAGAGAGGCTGAATCAGTCACTCTAACTGCGCACCTCTCACAGGCGATTGCGGGGGTTTATTAAAATTCTAACGTTACAGTAATGTGGCAGGGGGTCTACGGAGATGAACCGCATTGATTTCAGGTTCGGGGATCCCTTACTTCCCGAGTTACAGGCCCTGTTACTTCCAGGTGCTGGTATCTCTGTAGTTATAAAATCTGTATACCTACAGTAACATAATGGTAGCGTTTAAATGTCCGTCATAACACGGCCAATAGGAAGCCGTGATGTCATCTGGTGTGGCTTCCTATTGGTCTGTATGACTGGGACATTTAATCTGAGCAGAGATACTAGCACCCCCTACCAAGGTCAGGATCTCTAGAAGCAGCGGTTCCCGAAGCTGAAATTAACACAGTTCAGCTCCGGAGCCCGACTACTTCCATCCTATAATAATTAGATTGTTATTTGTTTAAATTAAACACGTATTGCAGCTTTAAAAATACCGAAGTGTGAGTTCATTTATAGTTGAAATTTTAGTTGATAGAGCTTTCAAAACCTCTCAGGGTGAGTTTGTCAAGTCTTCCTCTATTGTACCTCAGATAAAAAATAATTGCATGCTTTTTTGGACTTATTTGCTACTGCAGTATGCATACTTTAAAAAGATCTACTGTGTGTTTTACATTGTTGGGGATTTTGTATCTAAAAAGGATATCCTATATTATAATTGAAATACATTACCAACATAATATGTATTTTGTTTTGACAAAAGGCCTTGAAGGACAATCTCCAGAAATAGCAAACATTGTGGACATAAGAGGAGAATTCAATCGTGAGATTGTGATGAGGATAACTTCAGACATAAACAGCCAAAATAGGTTTTATACTGATCTAAATGGATACCAGGTAAAGTACTGTATATTTTACTTCTTGAAAGTGCTGCATTAAAGCAGCAATTCTAATCCGGGGTTAACTTGCAATGTTGCTATCCTACTCCCTGAGCATGTTGTGCACCTTAAAAAATACACTAGGAAAAGCTGTATGTATGTATGTGTGTAGGTACAGGCATACCCCGCATTAACGTACGCAATGTGACCGGAGCATGTATGTAAAGCGAAAATGTACTTAAAGTGAAGCACTACCTTTTCCCCACTTATCGATGCATGTACTGTACTTGAATCATCATACGTGCATAATTGATGTAAATAACGCATTTGTAACATGCTCTGTAGTCTCCCCACTTGCGCACGGCTTCGGTACAGGTATGAAACTGGTATTGCTGTTCAGGACGTGCTGACAGGCGCATGCTTGAGCTGCCGTTTGCCTATTGGGCGATATGTCCTTTCTCGTGAGTGTCCTTAAACCAGGGTATGCCTGTATACCTTTATTTATATAGCTCCATTAATTTGCATAGCACTTCACAGCAGTAATAGATGTGACATACAGTAAGAATAATATAAATAATAAATACAAATACAGTAACAGATAATGGGAATAAGCGCATCAGACATAAAAGTAACATTAGGAAAATGAGTGCTTTCCCTGAAGAGCTTACAGTCTAATTGGTAAGTAGGAAGAATGTACAGACACTGTCCCTGGATACTTCATATTTCAAACATGTGGTCATATTCTCAATGTTTAGTGCTTTCAGCACCTGGCCAGAGAAAACATTTTTACTTTTAAAAAGTTAATGGGTAACTGGTTGTATTTAAGTTAATAATCTATTAATACCATGTAGTGTGTGTTTCCCGTCCTCCTTCTGGGAACAATGATTAATTAGGTTATGTTACTGTTCGGAAATGCTTACAAACTGTTAACTAATTGTTTCTCATGGGAACAGCCAAATGTACTATTTCATTAAGGATAGGAAAATCTCTAGCATGCTAATTATGTAAGATGCCAGTTTTGAGGTGACCGTGTTTTTGTGACCTAATTAAGCATTGCAAAAGAATGGTATACTGTATATTTTGAAAATATTTAGGTGCTTCTATAGAAGAAAACAAAGCTCCAGTAATGTATTTGGTGCAAAAAGGTGCGCAAGTATTAAAATTGTTTAAAAATATGTAATTTGGTTCTGATATGAACTTTAGTTAAAATAAATAGAATCACAACTGCCTACCCGGTATTTTTATTCTCACCATACAAATTTTTCACAGATTCAGCCACGACAAACTATGGCTAAATTACCTGTTCAAGCTAATGTATACCCAATGACAACAATGGTCTATATTCAAGATAATGCTAGTCGATTAACATTGCATTCTGCGCAGTCTCTAGGAGTCGCCAGTTTAAAAAGTGGTAAGTACCCTAGCCGTTACATATATATATATATATATATATATATATATATATATATATATATATATATATATATATTGCATACATTCATTTAATTCTGAAGAAACCTATGTAAGATACAATACTTTTATTGTATGCAAATATTTTTTGCGTGACCTATAAAAGAGATCTGCATTGTCTGTAAAACTCAGACACCATAAATTAACTATTTTTTAGCCCTATGTGCGAGCCAGAAATATTACTGCATGGTGTGGCTATAACCAACTTTATGAGAATGTTATGGACAGTATACAATTAAAGCTACAATACTTCAAAAGGGAGGAGAACATGGTATCAACACCAGTAAGTATCTGAGGGACCAAGTGGTCCCCGGAGATAACTACAGTGTGGTTTGAATTCCTTTTTTTTTTCTTTTAAAGCAACACAGAAACAAGCAGCCAGGATTGCTGCCTTCCCAATTTATAATTTTTTTTAAAAAATATATATATTTTAAAGTGCTACTTGGATTGCCTCTTTACGTTTATGTAAGTCTTTATTTATATAGCGCCATAAATTTACATGGCGTTTCATAGCAGTAATACATGTGAAAATCATTCCAAATAACAAATACAAATAACAGATCATGGGAAGAAGTGCTTTAGACATAAAAGTAACATTTTGGAAAATGAGTCGCTGCTCCGAAGAGCTTACAATCTAATTGGTAGGTAGAAAGAACGTACAGAAACAGAGTGTTTCCTGGTAAGTGCATCTGAAAGGGGCCAAGCTTTATGTATTGTGTATAGTATCAGCCGCGGAGCTACTCATATGCTTTGTTAAGCATGTATGTTTTAAGGTGGGTCTTAAATGTGGAAGAAAGGGTGCTTGTCGAATATTGAGGGGATGGGCATTCCAGAGGTGTGGGTCAGACGGTGAGAAAGGTTTAAGGCAGGAGAGGGCTTGAAATATTAGTTATATCTATGGCGCTCTGCACTGTGATGTGTAATACAATATATTAAAAATAGATTAAATAATAAATAATATAAAAAGTATACAACCAGTATCACGGATTTCGCCCTTCTGTATAGATGCTCCACACGAGGTGGGTAAACATGTAAGGGAAAAAGAATCAAGACATAGTATAATACTGTTAAACATACATACAAACATACAACATGAGACAAACGCTGAGAACAACAGGTGACAGATTACAAAAACATTTAATATGGTATATCATTAATAAGCATAAAAATAAAAATACATAAAAACATATATGTTTTTATGTATTTTTATGCTTATTAATGATATACCATATTAAATGTTTTTGTAATCTGTCACCTGTTGTTCTCAGCGTTTGTCTCATGTTGTATGTTTGTATGTATGTTTAACAGTATTATACTATGTCTTGATTCTTTTTCCCTTACATGTTTACCCACCTCGTGTGGAGCATCTATACAGAAGGGCGAAATCCGTGATACTGGTTGTATACTTTTTATATTATTTATTATTTAATCTATTTTTAATATATTGTATTACACATCACAGTGCAGAGCGCCATAGATATAACTAATATTCCTATCCGTTACCTGACTGGGGGTCAGGGTTATATCACAGGCTGCCTGCCCATTGTGGGATATAGCGCTACCTATTTGTGTTCCAGGAGAGGGCTTGAGATACAAAGGGGGTAGAGAGAAGACTTCCTTGAGTGGACGTTAAATGGTGTGTGTCTGTCTCCAGTATCTGACCAGTATCTGGTAAGCATAGGTAATTCTTAAACACACTAAAACTGTCTTCAGCGTAACCATATTGTTTTAAAAGTTTTTACTATATTTTCCCAATCTCTTTTGTGATGACAGTAAGGGCAGTTAAAATGTGGAATTCATTACCCATGGATACTGTGATGGCAGATACAATAGATTTCTGCAAAAAAAAAGGTTGGACATCTTTTTTGGAAGGAAAGGTATACAAGTATTGTGTATACCAAATAAGTTAACATGGGAGGGATGTTTATCCAGGGAGAAATTGAATTGCACTTATTTGGAATCAGGAAGAAATTTCTTTTTCCCCTTATGAAACATCATTGAATAATGTTTCACTAAGGTTTTCTGCATCATACTAACTGATTTTTTTTTTTTGTCAGAAGATGATGCCTATGTAGTCTTCACTGGCCTGCTCCCTCTTTCAGGCCTTACTCGAATATGCTGGAAGTCCTTGTACTGTAGTTTCTCTACTACCACATAAGGCTTTGGTTTCCTGCAATTTGCAATTTTGTATTTACCGGATATTCTCAGATTTCGGAAAAGGACTCTCTCCTGCACGTGTAGCTCTTGTCCGTGTACTTTTTTGTCATAACGGCTTTTATTGCCCCACTTATTCATATTAGCAGCAGTAGTGGCTAGCCTGTATGTTTCTTGCAACTTTTCCTTGAGCCTCTGTACATACTGCATGTACATAGTCTGGGATGTGCCATCTGCCACCACTCAAAACACAGGTCGATGAGTAATCGGGTTTGCCGTCCAAACATCAGGTAGTAGGGCGAACACCCTGTAGTGTCATTCCTGGTGCAGTTATACGCATGTACTAAATGGTACACATGCAGACTCCATTGTTCCTTCCTTTGAGTATTTAATGTACCCATCATATTCAGTGGGGTCCTGTTGAATCTCTCGGGTTGCAGATGTATGGCAAGGCGTTGTTTCAGATTTCTTTATTCCACAGATGCGCAATAATTCCTTGATGAGTCGACTTTCAAAATTCCACCCTTGATAGGAATGTATCCAACTGGCAATCCATAATGGACAATGTACTTGTCCCACAGAAGCTTGGCAACCTTAGTAGCTTGTTGATTCTTTGTAGCGAATGCTTGAGCACATCGGGTGAAATGGTCTGTGACTGCTAGGATATTACTAGTATTCTTGGTGTCTGGTTCTAAGGACAGGAAGTCCATGCAAACCAAGTCCAATGGTCCACTGCTGGTGATGTTTGTCAATAGTGCAGCCCTCATAGGCAAAGTCTTTCTGGGCACACGCCTTCCACAGTTCTTGCAACATTCTTCAACATCCTGAGCCATCTGGCGGCCAATAAAATCGATCTTTCACTAATTCCAATGTCTTGTCTGAATCTAGCCATCATCGTCATGGAGAGAATGTAGTCCCTCATATCTATATACTTGTAAGGAAGCACCAGTTGCTTAGTTACGGTGCGTTGTGACTTCTTGGCAATTCTGAACATCACTCCACTCTTAATCAGCAGATTAGCCCATTGCTTTACGAGGCGTTGACTTTCAGGGTGCCTTCCAATTACCATCTTGGCCTATTTCTGGTCCCTTAAGACTGACCACTTCTTTCAAACCAGGGTCTGTCCATTGAGCTTGTGATAGATTCTGCTGTTTAGTCAGGGTAATCCCTCAATTGTAAAACATACAGGACACCTGCAAGCTCATATTGAACCCCCAAAATAACCACAACTATATATATATATATATATATATATATATATATATATATATATATATATATATATACTGTAAGCATATAAGTGTTAGAGGAGTGCTACTGAGCATGGCAATATATATTTAAAACCAGAGACAGAACACGAAACACAGACAGAGCTCAGTGCACATCCAGTGAAACTTATACACGGTACAATGCCTAAATATATATGTATAGATATCTATTAAATAAAATGGTCTTTTAGTTTAACATTTTGGCCAAAGTATTGTAAGCCCCTGAGCCACTTCACGGCAGACCACATCTCAAGGGTCCGTAACACTTATATAAATTCTTAACCTGTGCATTACCAGGAAGAATGATTTATAATAAATCTGTCAAAATTAGTTGCATAGTTCTAAGTCTGATTGAAGCTTTTATTAACCTGTACATTACCAGGAAAAACACTCTGTATTAGATTTGTTACAATCATACTGCAAGCAAGCAAGTTCCACTGAGAGTGGTAGATGCTATGGAGTGAGCTTTTAACCACTTAAATGTGGGAGGGGGTGAGCTTCAACAAGATAGGAAGTGCTACCCTACAATCAGCTAAGAACAGCTGAACAAGAATTGTAAAACATACACGACACCTGCAAGCTCATATTGAACCCCCAATATGAGCTTGCAGGTGTCCTGTATGTTTTACAATTCTTGTTCAGCTGGTCTTAGCTGATTGGAGGGTGGCACTTCCTATCTTGTTGAAGCTCACCCCCTCCCACATTTAAGTGGTTAAAAGCTCACTCCATAGCATCTCCCACTCTCAGGGGAACTTGCTTGCTTGCTTGCAGTATGATTGTGGCAAATCTAATACAGAGTGCTTTTCCTGATAATGTACAGGTTAATAAAAGCTTCAATCAGACTTAGAACTATGCAACTAATTTTTACAGATTTATTATAAATCATTCTTCCTGGTAATGCACAGGTTATTAAAAATTTATATTAGTGTTTGGACCCTTGAGATGTGGTCTGCCATGTAGTGGCTAAGGGGCTTACAACACTTTGGCCAAAATGTTAAACTAAAAGACCATTTTATTTAATAGATATCTATACATATATATTTAGGCACTGTACCGTGTATAAGTTTCACTGGATGTGCACTGAGCTCTGTCTGTGTTTCATGTTCTGTCTCTGGTTTTAAATAATCCCTCAATTGTCAACTTTGCAGGGTGAGAGTATAATAGAGGCACCCCAGTGGGAGATATCCCCAGACTGTTGGCCACTATGTTTAGATTTACAGTCGTGATCTGTCTTGGCACCTCAATTTGCTTACACAATGCATGCACTCTAGCAGCGGCAATTTCTTCCCAATGCCCATTCATATCTTGAGCATCCCTGTGAGTTCGGGACAGGGCAACAGCATCAATATTTTTTTTCCCATCTATACTTCAGGCTGAAATTGTAGGTTGCCAAGGCCGGTAAACACCTGTGACCCGTGGCATCCAACTTCACTGATGATAGAATGTAAGTAAGTGGGTTGTTGTGTTCACTATAAAGGTGGCTCTATACAGATAGTTGTGCAGAATATCCACTACTGCCCATTGCAATGCTAAGAATTCTAGTTTGTGCACCGGGTAGTGCCTCTCCGAAGGCACCAAACCTCAGCTCACAAATGCTATGGGTCTCAGGCGCTCAGAGTGCTCCTGATACAGCAATGCTCCTTCCGCCTTTAGACTGGCATCTACATGAAGCACGTAGGGTTTTTGTGGGTTACTAAGGCAAGTACTGGTGCATTCATAAGACAGGCCATTATGGCTTGGAAAGCCTCTTCGCACTTAGGAGTCCATCTATCTCCAAATGGCTCATTCATTTTGATATAGTCTTGGCTGGTGGCTGCAGCAGCCATACTGTGTACTTTGGGTGGCGGGTAGCCTTTGGTTAATTGCATCAATGGCTGTACTATGACTGAGAAAATGTTCATGAACAGTCTGTAATATCCGCAGAACCCCAGAAAAGATCGCAATTCTGTTAATTGCTTGGGCTTCGGCCAAGATGCAATGGCCTCTAATTTAGATGGATCGGTAGCCACTCCTTTTTCAGGCACATGTGTCCCATATACTGTACGTGACAGCAGTCTGGCAAAACTGACACTTGTCCAGTGACCATGTTTGTCCACTCATTCAGCCGATCCAGTACCTTCATCAGACTGGCCTCATGTTCCACCAAGGTCTCCCAAATAATATTAGGTCATCCAGATATACCAATACTTTTAATAGATTTATATCTCCTACCACACATTCCATTAATCCATTAATCTTTGGAAAGTTGCTGGGGTCCCCAACTCTCCTTGGATCATGTGTTCAAATTGATAGAGCCCCAAAGAGCATTTGAAAGCTGTCTTTTCTTTATCTTGCTTTCACATTGGGATCTGGTAATATCCACTGTGGAGAACCAAAACCAAAAACCATTTGCTCCTGGTGAGCCGAGCCAATCCAATGCATCCTCTATGCCCAGCATGGTATATTGATCTGGAGTGGTCCTTTTATTCAGCATGTGATAATCAATGCACATTCTTACCACTCCAGTTTTCTTCTGGGACACTACTATGGGTGATGAGTATGGGTTCCGGGATTCGGAATGTTTTAGAATACTCGTCGGCGCACCTGTATGCCAGCCCCATTCATTCTTGGAGATGTCGTATCATCTTCCACATCAGATGAGGGCCAATCTCTGTGACCTCTCACTGAAAGGGCGAGCATCATGAAGGCTGATCTGGTGTTTCACACCATGGGCTTTTCCTATATCCCATTCATGAGTGGAGAAAACTTCTGGCCTATGAGCCATCTTTTTTTGCCACCGTTTATTTCAGTGTTCTGGAGCAGGACTATCTCCAAAATTGTACATAGCCATGGTAAGTCTATTCCCATGGAATTTTCTCGTCCCTGCGGGCCTATCACTTCGGCACTATACAGGTGAGCCACCACTGTGCCTCTTCGTATCCACATATCATGGACGGTATCATAACTTACTTATTCCTCTAGTGTCTATATCCCCCTTCTGTATGGACAGCACTCTGGTTTTAAAGTTGCCCTTCATGGGGTGGACTATCGGTCATGACAGTGGTCCCTTATATTTCACCAGAGTGTTACTTTTCTAGTTATCTTCTGTGAAGGGCATTTGCACGGGGCTTGGTCCTGCCCACATGACCTCCCTCAAGGGCCTCTCACTGTAAGCCCTGTCTTTTCTCCATCCGGAAAGAAAAAATAAAACTGCGTGACAAATCACTGATTTTAGGAAAAGTGAAAATATGAGAAAAACATCCTTATCTGTCCTTGCAGCTCAGGTTCACTCTCACCCAGAGATAAAGCAAAGAATTCAAGAAGGTAGAACCCATAGCGCTGGGAAAGTCAATTGTAATCTGTGGGGGAACCAGAGATAACCCCCTACGTTGAAGGAACTCACAAAATAGCTGTTCTTTTGAGCAATAGGCTCGAGTGGAACCGGAACAAACAACCAGAAGGTGAAGAGGTGAGGAATCTTCTTGTATGTGGTATTCAAGCCATGATAGGAAACTACATATGTGGGGGAATTTACAGAGAGCAAAACATAGCGTAATGCCACATTTATTTAAAAAAAAAAAAAAAAAAAACTATTTTTAAAAAGATGCACATTACACTCAAACTGTCAGATGGTAATGTGCTGATAGAGATCAGTCCAAAAGGCTGTGGTGGAAGGACGCTCCATCGCGGTGCGACTTGAAATGAAAAAGTCCATTCGTGCACGTAATGGACCTCTCCTCGTTATGTTTGGATAGATCAACTGGATAGACACCAAAATCTACGGCTGGGCCCTCATTTCTCTTTCTCTCGTCCATCCGCTGGTATACCTTCAAACTGTAACGGGCGTGCTCGCCACAAACCGGGACCGGACCATGGGGCTGAGGTGGGAATATGAATACACCGACCTTAGACCACAAAGCCAGTTCTGGATTGCGCAGTTTGTAGTCATTCGTGGCAGGGTCAGGGTTGGAGAGGCAAGGGTAATCCATTGACACACCAGGGTCAGGTTTGGAGACGGTAGAGTAGTCGATGTCTAGGCTGGAGTTCAGCAACAGGAAGTCAGGTGCACACCGCTTCAGCGTAGAAGCTGAAGCATGGGAATGGCCTCTGCGCGAGGAGCGGGAGCAGCCCATGATAAGGTCTCTGCGTAGGGAGAATGCAGGTCACAGGAACAAGCCAAGGCTGGCACTGGTAATCCAGCGCTTCAGCACTGATGCAGCAGGTCTCTGGAACAAGGGAAGACTAAAACAAAGTAGCTTGTGGCAAACACAGTTATCTGAAGTAAACCTTGGTTTATGCTCAGCAATGAGTCAAAGGGAGAGGCCAGTATAAGAAGGGCAGATAGCCAATCCCAAGACAGGGGTGTGTGGGAATTCCTCCAATGCCAGAGCAGAGAGTCAGAGTTGCAGTGATTGCAAGCACAGGTGATAGTGCTTGCAAGCACAGGTGATAGTGCTTGCAAAACCAAGGGAAGGTCTGTGTAAGAGCTCACCAACTCTGCAAGAGTGAGCTCCAGCCAAAACCAGGAACGGATTCCTTACACAAACACAACGGATGGATGGTCAATGTCCGGCCATAATAGTTTCCACCAATTTCCTGGCACAATTTTGCTAGTTGTCCATAAATATTGGCATTCGTACCAATTTTGGTTTTAGTTTCTTCCTTGCTGTGGACTTCAGGGCATATGAGGGCCACCACCGTCACCGGTCCTTCTACTCCTGTTATCTTCTTTGGAAACTTGAGCTTCACCACTACATACCCTAAAGCAGTGGTTCCCAAACTTTTTCGGCTCAAGGCTCCCCAAGGCGATCAGGATTTTTTCAAGTCTCCCCAAGGCGATCAGGATTATTCCGCGGCACCCAAAGTAAAAACAAAGTTGTATATACATACCTAACAGTTGCAGTGCGCAGTTGGGGTCTCTCTCAGGCACACACTCTCTCAGACACACTCTCTCACTCTCTCGGACACACACACACTCTCTCTCACACACACACTCTCTCTCTCACACACACACTCTCTCTCAGACACTCCCTCTTTCAGACACCCTCTCTCTCAGACACCCCCTCTCTCACAGACATACTCTCACAGACACACTCTCTCAAAGACACTCTCTCTCACAGACACACTCTCTCTCACTCTCTGACACACACACTCTCTCTCTCAGACACACACACTCTTTCACTCCCACTCTCTCAGACACACACTCGCTCACTCTTTCACACACACACACACTCTCTCAGACACACACTCTCACTCTGACACACACACTCTCACTCTCTCAGACACACTCTCACTCTGACACACACTCTCACTCTCTCAGACACACACTCTCACTCTCTCAGACACACAATCTCACTCTCTCAGACACACAATCTCACTCTCTCAGACACACAATCTCACTCTCTGACACAATCTCACTCTCAGACACACAATCTCACTCTCTGACACAATCTCACTCTCTCAGACACACAATCTCACTCTCTGACACACACACACTCTCCCAGACACACACACACTCCCAGACACACACACTCTCCCAGACACACACACTCTCCCAGACACACACACTCTCCCAGACACACACACTCTCACTGATACACACACACACAGTCACTGATACACACACAGTGGAGAGCAGAGGCAGCGATGGATGTGAGTGACTGGGGGGGAGGAAAGGCAGGAGATCCGTGCAGGCGGCTCCCTGCACACAGTCACTGATACACATACACACACACACATACACACACACACACAGATACACACACACATATTGGAGAGCAGTGGAGAGCAGAGGCAGCGACGGATGTGAGGGAGGGGGGATGGAGGAAGGGGGAGGGGGGAAGGAAGGGGGAGGGGGGGCTGGAGGAGGTGGAAAGGCAGGAGATCCGTGCAGGTGGCAGTCACAGATACATACACACACACATACAGATTCACACACACATACAGATTCACACACACACAGATACACACACACAGATATACACACACACATTGGAGAGCAGAGGCAGCGAAGGATGTGAGTGACTGGGGGGGAGGAGGAAAGGCAGGAGATCTGTCCAGGACAGGCAAATGTACAACTCACTCTCCCCTCCCCCCCCCCCCAGCACCCCCGCTACCTTCTCCTATCACCTGGGACAGAAGGGGACGGGACCATCGCGCAGCCACCAGCAGACAGAGGAGCCAGGAGCGGGAAGGCAGACACACACACTCACCGTGTGCTCTGCACAAAGCGGAAGCCCCGCCCCCGGCTTCCTCTGACCTGCAGCCAATCCCCTGTGGCCTGGCCGGCATTATGGAGGGATGGTGGGGAGGGATAATCAGAGGATAATCGGAGGGATGGTGGGGAGGGATAATCGCGGCACCCCTCTAGGCAAGCCACGGCGCACCAGGGTGCCGCGGCACAGAGATTGGGAACCACTGCCCTAGAGGGTAGCTGGCGTCATTGAGGCCCCACACAACCAAGCCCTCCAGTGGTTGCAACGGCAGATGTTTTTGTTACAGATCGTACCTGTGTTTAAAAACAATGGATTCCCGATAGCCACTATCCAGCAGTACATTGCATACTAGTCCCTCGATTTTCGCCTTCACTCGGGCCGACTGTCAATTCGGTCTTTAGGCAGGTGGGATAGTTCTAGTCTTTTATCAGGGATAGTCTTTACAGAACCTTGCTCCATGTGGTTCTGTTTTCTGTTTCACTGGTTAGGCTTGGACCAGATGAAACTCTTAATAACATACTGCAGTTTTAGTTTTCTACAGTCCTTGGCATATTATCCCTCTTCACCACACTTATAGTAGAAGGCATGTGTCCTTTGGATTTGTGGGTCCTCTTGTATTCATCCCCCTTCTATAGTGAGTCTCTTCTGGGGGTCCACCTGGGCCTTTCTCCTCGATCAAGCCGAGAATCCTCTCAACACCCCTTTTTTCTGTAAAGAGTCAGGAAGCTCCAGCACTGTGCCAGGGAGCTCACCTACTTTGTCAGGTTCATGCTGCTCTTCACTTCCCTGTATGGGTGTCCCGTCTTTGGGTGAGTCTTTTTTTCCCGGCCATGCGTTGGACGTACTGTTGCCGGATCTCCTCCGGCTTTTAGCTGCGATACTCTTATGTGACCTCAATATAAGCAGTCGCGCAGGCATCAGTTGTTCCTGATCTCCCTTAAGAGTTCTAGTAATTGATGGGGTGTCTCTTTCCGTTCTCTGTCCCGAAGGTTCATCATACAAGACATACAATGTCTTGTAAATAATGTATACCCTGTTCACTTTTGTAACTATGTACAGCTTAACTCCGTTATAGAGCGGTCCTCGGGGGCCACCCGCAACCACCGCGTTATAAACGGGCTCGCAAAAAAAAAAAAATTTTTGTGATGGTACTATGTCCGCCGGAGGAGGAAAGCTGAGAACTCTCCCAGCGTTCCCAGACCCGGTGGAGCAGCGGCAACAGCACACAGCACTTACCCGGCATCTGGCAGGTCTTCTCCCTGTCTCTGCTTCCTGCTTCTGCTTCCGTCTTGCGAGAGCAAGCTCCCTTAAAGAGACAGTGTGTGTGTGTGTGTGTGTGTGTGTGTGTGTATTTGACTGTGTGAGACTGTGTGTGTGTGAGTGTGCTGTGAGTGTGTGCAGTGTGCTGTGAGTGTGTGCTGTGAGTGTGTGCAGTGTGCTGTGAGTGTGTGCAGTGTGCTGTGTGTGCTGTGTGTGTGTGTGTGTGCTGTGAGAGTGTGCTGTGAGTGTGTGCAGTGAGTGTGTGTGCAAAAAAAAATTAAATTCGGGGTCCACGCTCAAACCGCGTTATAGCGGATTGCGCTATAATGGGGTTAAGCTGTATTTGTAACTATGTATTATTTGTGATCATAACTCTATCCCAGGAAATACTTGAAAACAAAAGGTAACCCTCAATGTATTACTTCCTGGTAAAACATTTTATAAATAAATAAATGATGTCACCCTTGGGAACCCCCCTTATTAATTGTTCCACACTGGTGTGGTCAGCCCGGTCAGTGGTGATCCCTTTTTTCCTCCCATTTTGCAGGGCCATTTCTAACCTACGTAAAAATGCCTATAATTTCTCCTGTTTCTGTTGATACATCCCCCTAAACTGGAAATAGAGCTCTTCTCCACTTTTGGTAGCAGCGAATGTACTGTCTAAGGCGTGCAGGTAGGCACCAGTGATGACTGCTTTTTTTTTTCTTCTTTAAGGCTTTCCGCAATCCATACTCTCTCTTGTCAGGCTCTGAGATCTCCCCCCCCCCCCTCCCCTCCCCATTCTTGCACCATTTGTGTGGCCTGCTCTATCCAGTTCTCAAAATCATCCTTTCCAGGTGGGGTAGGCCTTTCACTTGAAAAGGTCTGGAGCTGCCAGTAGTAGCTATCTCTGGTGGAATTGCATGGACTTTCCCACTAATTCTCCCATGGCTGTTATGAGTACCATGGGTGAGGTACAGGGGGTGTCTGTGGAGCACGTTTGGATAGCGGGGTACATCTCGCTGTGAAGCTTTTTCATGCTGGCCCCTCCTTTGCTAGGAACTCTGATCTTGTCTAAGATAGTGTGATTGTTGTTATTTCTAGGGCCAGCAACGGTCACAACCACCAGTGATATCCCACATTTCATTTTCCCTCTCCGCAATACTGGTGGGCACACAAGCAGGATAAATATATTTATCACACATACACAGGAAATATGCAGTCTTAGTGCTATAGCACAAAATATTTCCTTTTATTTGGGCTCTTCCACCATGGAGTGTGGCTCCCAGCACCCTATAAATAACCACATCTGCTGTTTCTGGGACCGTAAGGATCAATTCTTCGTTACAATCTGGGTCATCCTGCACACACCTTCACTTAAAATTGGTACACTCATGGTGAGGAACTGTCCGTTACACTCGGTATGGGGCAATATAGAGCGAATGTTTTAGTACATTTTAAGCCTTTGCCTGGCAAAACCAGCTACTGGGTATACTTTAATTGTGCCCCTTGTCTGACCGTATATACTTATATAGGGGGGAAGGTATTGTGTGTATTACACCAATTAGAAAATCTATCTCTGCAGCTCTCAGTCTTAAAACTATTGCTGAGGCTGGGGCCTGAGTTCCTTGTTACTTTCTGGGCTACACGTGGCCTACGATCAGCTGGCAGGATAATACAAATAGTATGGGTAATTCAGCAGAGGATCACTACATACTGTATGGTGCACATATGCAACACAATCCTCAAATAGCACTGCGCTGGTGTAAATCCGTGTCAGTGGTGTAGTAGCTACCTAATCCTGGATATGTTGGCTTAGGAGGATGCCAGCACACTGTGGGAGCCTGTGTTGTACTGAACCCTTTGCAGTCCTGTTCTTCACAAGGTATCTTTATAGCTGTTGAGGGTCCCCTTCAGTGGCACATGATTTCTTTTCCACTCTAAAACTGTACCTGTTAGCTCCTGTCACCACGTGCGCGCACATGCACTCTCCTCCAGACCTCGAACGAACCTGCTGTGCTCAGGTCTGTGCAGATCTGATCTAACATGGCTGCCCCCTGTGTTAAAGGCTCCTCTTCCTCATAGTCCCGCCTCTTCCACAGCTGTTATTATTGGCTGCTTATGTCTATAGGTTAGCTATATCTATATGATATAGATATTGGATATCGATATCAACTTCAGCCCTCGTTGATCCACTGCTGGAGGAAGGCCTCTTCTAGGTACTACGGCTGCGTACATATACACACACACACACACACACTGTTGATGGCATTTGTGTAAATAGCAAATCTCAAAAATGTATCAAGGGTGCATGATCATAAGCATCTACTTGCACAAAAAATAGATCTGCACTTTCTTCCAGTTCCGATCAAGATTTAGAATGTTTGAATTAACATCCAGTTCTTTAAAAAAACAAAAAGACTTTCAACAACATATGGACACCCTATTCCCACAATATGTGAAGTACAATACAATCATAACTACATATTATCCGGCGGGCACGTACAGTAAAGAAACAAGTCGCTATGGATGTCTAATGGCAGATGTCCCACGTGCAACTGTGTGTTCCATCGCCTACATAACTGCATCCCAACTCTTCAAGAGGCATGTACAGTTAGTGTGTCAAAGGTGCCATGGGAGCTTGAAAATAACACAAATCTAAAACCCACATTACTTCCAATAATAGAATGCACACAGTAGATACTGTATATTCCCATTCTCCCTATATCCCAGCTGCTAGTTAAATGCAGTGAGGGAGGGCAGGAGTCAAAGTGCACAGTGGTCAGAATACCTAGAGTTTAGCTGTTACTACTGTATGACAGTATTTCAGTATTTGTTGATACAGCATTCTGAGTATATTTACTTCAGTATTACAGTATTTATCGGAACAACGGTCTTTGAGTAGCTGCACCCCAAAACTGGAACAATCTACCGGAGACTCTCACAGCCACTACCTGTCTAAATGCTTTCACATCTAAAGCTGTCGCACATTTTAATCTGGTCTGTAACTGTTACATACGCCTGTAATATATATTATCTTGAACTGTGCATGCAATGTCTTGTATATAATGTATAACCTGTTTACTTATGTAACTATGTATTTGTAACCATGTACTGTATTATTTGTCATTATAACTCTTTGCCCAGGACATACAGTACTTGAAAACGAGACGTAACTCTCAATGTATTACTTCCTGGTAAAACATTTTTATAAATAAATTAGGTTTACTGACCATGCACTATTTTAACCAAGTCTGTGCTGAAAAAGATGTGAAATATAACACAGGGATAAGCTTATAGGGAGGGGTACATGTTAAAGAAGCAATCAACACTACATGTGTTTTTGTTTTAAATAATTAAGTTCTGTAGTATTAGATAATACTTACTGTATTTTTTTAATTATTATTATTATTAAACTTTATGCCATTTTGTAATGAGTTTTAATATACTGGGCATTCTTTGATTTCTATAGTAGATTTTAGCACACCTCCCCAGCAGAGCAAGATCTTTGCAACACTTTCCTGTTTATGATCATATCTTGCCAAAATTCCCAGCAATTTGAGCTGCAAACTGTAACAATAGATAATATTACCTTGGTAATATAAGACTACATTGTAGCTACTGAGTTACACTGACTGAAGGATTGATTAAAACTGAAAAGCAGCCAGCTAGAGAACCCTGGGAAGCAGGACATTTGCTGATCAATTGCTGGAGAACTAATCGATCGGCAGTTTAGGTCATTCGTTTTCAATAAAGGCACAAAATATCACACTCGCTCAGTCCAAGTACAAAGTTGATGACTTAGTGAGGGTTCCTCCTGCTGCTCCAAAACCTCCTGTGATCAACGGGGCAATACTTAGACAGATAAAAACAAGGAGCGCAATGAAGGAACTGGTAATTTATAAAAGAGAAATAGCAAAATATGACTCCTGACGAAGCTGCAAACCCTGCAAAACGTGTCGAGTCTTACCAGCCACTCCGGCGACTCGGAACACAGAGACAGCACTGGGTAAAGCACCTTGCTTGTTGCCAGGCGACTGGAACCGGAACCATCACTGCTGATGGTATTCTATGCTTCATTCATGCTTTAAAGAGGTTTTTATAGTGTACGTCTCAATTCTAGAGGCACGGACAGACAGAGAGGCGCGCGCACAGAGTCCGCAGACAAGCAATCAAGCGCAGACAGTATTTTGTGTATTCGCTTGTTGTATTGATTTACTCACATACATATCACATTAGTGTCACTGTATTTAATAGAATCACTAATTAGCGTAGAGCGCCACCTTGTTTTTTCTTTGCTCAGTGTGTTGACCTACTGATGCAGCGGCCGTTATTCGAACACATCATGGCGCCGATTTTGAGTTCTCTGCTGTTCCCCACGCAGCATGAACGCGGCCAATCGCCCCAGGCACCCGCGCTTATCGCAGATGTTTTGTTTGAATGTCATGGATTCTGTTTCTTCGTTTGCAATAAAATGGATGAATTGTAATGTGTACAGTACTGTGCTACTGTGCTACTGTGCTACTTTGTCAATTTCATGTTTTTAAATGCCAGAACACTAAAATTAATTTTTTTGCACTCGCCGCGCTCGCATCTTAGTGCGGGAAGGCTGGAATTCATCCCGCGGTTTCAAATCGGGATTCCGATGTACATGACGCGTAAAGTGTTCGAATAACGGCAGCTGCATCAGTAACTGCATTCTTGTTGTCTGCCGACTGTGAGCATCCACCTCAAGCACCTGTTCTATCAGGATTTAACCTCAACCAACTGGAATTCATTCACTTTAGGAGCTCAGATAAACATCTATTTAAGACTGATGAGTCCTTAGTGCCTGGTGCAAAGGACAAGTAGAGGTGCGTCATCTGCATAGCAGTGATAACCTAGGCCATGCCATCTGATTGTCACCTAGTGGCAGCATGTGCACTCCGAACAATATAGGAGATATGATAGAACCCTGTGGCACTCCACATGACAGGAACATGGATGCAGAGGAGTACCGTCCTGAAGATACTCTGTGAACTGCCAGTGAGAAAAGATCTGAACCAGGTGAACTATGCCACCCAGTCCACATAAATTCTTCAGGTTCTCAATTAAGATCCAAAGCCAGGGTGTGCAGCGCACAGCAGTAATGAAAAGAGCAGGTCTTGCAAAAAATAAGTCCTTTATTGAAAATTCATAGTGATGTGGGACAGCAGCAACCTTCTACGCGTTTCGTTCAAAAGAACTTTATCAAGAAGTGCTGTGTATACTAAAACTGACAATTTAAATACAGCTGATTTGCCTGATTTCGCGCCAAAGATGACGTCACTGGATGTCTCTAGCCAATGAAATTCAAGATCTCCGCGCATGCGCGCGGCGCCAGAGTACTAAGAGTTCCCTGCTCATACCAGCCGAGCTGGACGTCTCTGCCAATAATATTCATTATCTCCGCACATGCGCGCGGCGCCAGAGTGCTAGGGATTCCCTGCTCATACCAGCCGAGCTCAATCACTGGATGTACGCCCCTCCGGGCAGTTCCACCGATGAGAGCACGCCTCTGACAATCACAGGGGAACACCCACTCCTCTCCGCTCAGCGCATGTGCTGATAGATTACCCTTCCCTTGTTACTTCACAACACAGCATAACGACCCTAAGGGAGGTTATAGATGGGTATTAGAGATGGGTGTAATATCAAAATGTATATAGAGGAATGAATAAGCTAGGGGATATAAGGCAATCAGCTGTAATATATAAAAATAACACAGTTAAGTATAGGCAAAATATGAATATACACACATACATGAAAACATATACAGCTAAACCCCGTTATAACGCGCCTCGCTATACCGCGATTCGGTTATAACGCGGTTTTCCCGTGGCTCCCGTTTTAAAAAAAAAAAAAATTAAATTTTTTATTTTTTTAAATTTTTTATTTTTTTTGCACACTGCACACACTCACTGCACACACACTGCTCATTGCTCACACTGCACACACACACTGCACACTGCACACACACTGCACACTGCACACTGCACACACACTGCTCATTGCTCACACTGCACACACTGCACACTGCACACACACTGCTCATTGCTCACACTGCACACACACTGCTCACACTGACACACACTGCACACTGCACACACACTGCTCATTGCTCACACTGCACACACTGACACACTGCTCATTGCTCACACTGCACACACACTGCTCACACTGACACACACTGCACACTGCACACACACTGCTCATTGCTCACACTGCACACACTGACACACTGCTCATTGCTCACACTGCACACACACTGCTCACACTGACACACACTGCACACTGCACACACACTGCTCATTGCTCACACTGCACACACTGACACACTGCTCATTGCTCACACTGCACACACTGCACACACACACTGCTCACACTGACACACACTACACACACACACACACACACACACACACATACACACTACACATATACATAAATCAGCCTTACCTTGGGGATGATTGGTGAGGCATGTGGCTGCAGGGGGGGGGGGCGTACCGGTGGGGGTGGTGCTGCGGTGGAGGGGGATGATGGCTGCGGGGGCCCCCGATGCTGTGGGGGCTGGTGGGATGGCCCGGTGCAGCGCGGGGGGGCATGAGGGGGGGGGGCAGGACGACCCTGCGCTACGGCAGGGCCAGGGGGCCCTGTATTGCGGCGCGAGGGCCCTGTGCTGCGGCGGGGGGGAGCCGGCCCGGAGGGGAATCCCCCCTCCCATCTCCTGTCACGCGGTGACAGGGGAAGCGGAAGCCGGAGGGGCATCCCCCCTCCCATCTCCTGTCCCGCGGTGACAGGGGAAGCTGAAGCCGGAGGGGAATCCCCCCTCTCATCTCCTGTCACGCGGTGACAGGGGAAGCTGAAGCCGAAGCCGGAGGGGCATCCCCCCTCCCATCTCCTGTCCCGCGGTGACAGGGGAAGCTGAAGCCGGAGGGGAATCCCCCCTCCCATCTCCTGTCACGCGGTGACAGGGGGAAGCCGGGACCACGGGGTAAATATGCACTGATGCGGCGGCCATTTTTTTTTTTTTTAAATTAGCGCGACCCCGTTAGTAACGCGGTGGTCTCGGGGTGGACCCTGAGGACCGCGTTATAACGGGGTTTAGCTGTATACATATATATATATATATATAGTAACAAAAGAATTATATAATTATTAGTTAGAAAAATACATATAACAAGACAATTTATTAATTAAAAATTATGTTAACCAAAACAAGTTATTAATTAAAAGATGCTAAGAAAGCAATAAAAACATGTTAAAAAAAATGCAAATGTGTCTTGTTCAGTGTGTTGACCTACTGATGCAGCGGCCGTTATTCGAACACATCACGGCGCCGATTTTGAGTTCTCTGCTGTTCCCCACGCAGCATGAACGCGGCCAATCGCCCCAGGCACCCGCGCTTATCGCAGATGTTTTGTTTAAATGTCATGGATTCTGTTTCTTCGTTTGCAATAAAATGGATGAATTGTAATGTGTACAGTACTGTGCTACTGTGCTACTTTGTCAATTTCATGTTTTTAAATGCCAGAACACTAAAATTCATTTTTTTGCACTCGCCGCGCTCGCATCTTAGTGCGGGAAGGCTGGAATTCATCCTGCGGTTTCAAATCGGGATTCCGATGTACATGACGCGTAAAGTGTTCGAATAACGGCAGCTGCATCAGTAACTGCATTCTTGTTGTCTGCCGACTGTGAGCATCCACCTCAAGCACCTGTTCTATCAGGATTTAACCTCAACCAACTGGAATTCATTCACTTTAGGAGCTCAGATAAACATCTATTTAAGACTGATGAGTCCTTAGTGCCTGGTGCAAAGGACAAGTAGAGGTGCGTCATCTGCATAGCAGTGATAACCTAGGCCATGCCATCTGATTGTCACCTAGTGGCAGCATGTGCACTCCGAACAATATAGGAGATATGATAGAACCCTGTGGCACTCCACATGACAGGAACATGGATGCAGAGGAGTACCGTCCTGAAGATACTCTGTGAACTGCCAGTGAGAAAAGATCTGAACCAGGTGAACTATGCCACCCAGTCCACATAAATTCTTCAGGTGCTCAATTAAGATCCCAACGGCATCAAATGCTGCAGAGAGATCAAGACGTACAAAGATAGAACAGTCACCTGTCTCTTGTTCCCAAGAGATCATTTAGCACACAAACCAGAGATGTTTCGGTTCTATGACATTTTCTGAATCCTGACTGAAAATGGGTCATTAATTTCATAGCCGACTTTCTAGTTTGGTTGCCACCACTTTCTCGATAACCTTTTCAATGGGAAAGGAAGGTTTGGTACAGGCCTGTAATGCGCCATGCAATCCAGTTCTAATGAAGGTGTGTGTGCATGATATATATATTTTTTTTTTGTGCCGCCTGGACTGCCTCTTTCAAATTGAAAAGAAGCAAAAGGTGGCACACTGTGCTCATTTGCATATTACTACCCAGAATGCCCTGCTGCCGTGGAAGCAATGTATGCTAAGATATAATGGGAAAGACAGGGTTGCAGACCTGTCTGAGGCAGGTGAATGTGTTCACTAGTGGTATTTTTATTTGCAGTATTTGTAGAGGAATTTGAGTAATCGATGTCTAAAGTAAAGAATGTGTGAAATGGTAGCCGTATGTATTTAAATTGCTAGTTACAGTTCAAGCCCGTTATAGCGCGATCCGCTTATAATGCGGTCTAAGCGTGGCTCCCGTTAGAAATATTATTTATTTTATTTTTTTTGGAAAACTTTAATAACACATCACTGGTACATTCTGTAAGTTGGTTGGTAGAGAGTTCACCAATAGCAAGCAAACACACACACACTTCACAATTTCAAAATCCGTCCTCCCAGTAGTTGAGGTGGTGCAGAAAAAAATCCAATACCCTATAAAAATGCCTACATTTTATTAATGCCATTTATATAAAAATATATATAAATCAATTCTATTGATACATGTATGTAGAGTATATGTGTGTATGTGTGTATATATATATATATATATATATATATATATATATATATATATATATATATATATATATATACAAATGGCACACAAATACAGGTGTAAGCAGGTGCTAGTCCCATAGATAAAGTATAATGTAAGGCTCCTTACCAGGCAGACCCGGAAATCCAAGTAATCCAAAGAAAGGAAGAGACAGCACACTGAGTAATATCAAATGTTGTATTGAATAAAAAAGCAGGCACAATCACCTTTATCAAGGGAGTGTGTTGTATTGTAGCCGGTACCGGGAGATCTTTTGGCACGTGAATAAGTTCTCCTTTGTCCACCTCTTCCTGGGCCTGATTCGTGCAGGCCGAGAAGCCATCTATATACTCTTTTTTTCCTGGTAGTCACTGGTCACCTGTTTGAGTTCCTCCTGTTTGTACTTGGTAAGACTCTCACGATGGAGATCAATTGCGGTCTGTATTTTGTCAGTCCAGTCCAGTTTGTGGAGGTGTCTGTGGCAAGTGTGTCACCGTGCCTATCATTGATCACCTGTATCTCTTTTTTGATACGTATGATCTCTTTGCTGGACTGCTCAATTACCAGGATCATTAGGTCATAGGAGCACTTATTGAGGATTCCTA
>NC_134483.1:229533838-229631338 GCF_040206685.1 Ascaphus truei | reverse complement strand
GTTTTTTTTTTTTTTATTAAATTGTTATATTTGCATTTAGGAGTGTGCGCTCACAGCTTTTGTATATATATATATATATATATATATATATATATATATATATATAAAAAGGAAAAAAGAGGAGAGAGCGCACGCCCATAGCGTATAAAAGTATTTAATGAGGGGGAGGGGGGAGAGAGGGGGGTAAAAAACGCACTTACAAAAATGCAATAAAATCAAGCATATGTGATAAATAATAATCACCACCATCCGGTTTTTCTCTAGACTCTTGGGGCAGTCCCAGGCTCCGTTGGTAAGGGAGCAACGTCACAGCAGATTCCCAGGGCTGGTAACACCATCCGGTTAGACTGCAGACTTTTGGGGCCGTCCCAGGCTCCGTTGGCAGTGGAGCAGAATCCCAGCAAATTCACAAGGCAGGTGTGCTGTATAATAGTCCAAGAAAGAGGTCCCGTAGTAGTGGTGCCTATAGCACTCGCGCCTGGATCAATACGCTCCAGCGCTTCGTGTAGACTCCAATGTCTGTGCGTCTGACGTCACGACGCTCCCTGACGCGTTTCGTCAGTCACGGCTAACTTTCTCAAAGGGATAACATGAGAGGGGGAGGTCCGGTATTATATATACACAACCTCATGATGGTAATTAAAAGAAGTAACCTCCCCTACTCAGCTGCAATCGTTTTTTGTGCTGCTACACACTTATACACACCCATTAACAGGTAATACAGATAATTAACCCTAAAAGAATTGGAGGAGATAGTTGGAGTAAGAGCAAAATTAAAAACATACACTCTGAATACCAGTCTAAATACCAATTCATTTTAAATGAATTGCACAATTTGTACAAAAATACTTATATCTGCCAATTCACTTATATAAAAACCATAGATGTATACTATATGTATATAACCCATAGACTGGTATAACATTGTACATAAAGGCAGAAAAGAACCGAGAAAATCCTAAAGGGATCATACCAAAATAAAAGTAAAAGTAAAAATAAAAGCATTCAGCCTGCATGTGCTTCAAGACCTAGTTGACCAATAGTATATAAATTTATATATGGGATATGTTATAATTATCCACAGGGTGCATCAGTTAATTAATACTTGAGCACACCTAGTATATAGAGAGGAATGACTCACATACAGGCTAATACTATACATATTTATTTAATAGCTGAAAAACAAGAGATACATAACATCATATATATTATATAAATAAAATGCAATAGTGTATAACATATATAGACATACACAATCAAGTACAAATATTACCCTTAGCGGGTGTGTAGATAATTTAAAAATGAATTGGTATTTAGACTGGTATTCAGAGTGTATGTTTTTAATTTTGCTCTTACTCCAACTATCTCCTCCAATTCTTTTAGGGTTAATTATCTGTATTACCTGTTAATGGGTGTGTATAAGTGTGTAGCAGCACAAAAAACGATTGCAGCTGAGTAGGGGAGGTTACTTCTTTTAATTACCATCATGAGGTTGTGTATATATAATACCGGACCTCCCCCTCTCATGTTATCCCTTTGAGAAAGTTAGCCGTGACTGACGAAACGCGTCAGGGAGCGTCGTGACGTCAGACGCACAGACATTGGAGTCTACACGAAGCGCTGGAGCGTATTGATCCAGGCGCGAGTGCTATAGGCACCACTACTACGGGACCTCTTTCTTGGACTATTATACAGCACACCTGCCTTGTGAATTTGCTGGGACTCTGCTCCACTGCCAACGGAGCCTGGGACGGCCCCAAAAGTCTGCAGTCTAACCGGATGGTGTTACCAGCCCTGGGAATCTGCTGTGACGTTGCTCCCTTACCAACGGAGCCTGGGACTGCCCCAAGAGTCTAGAGAAAAACCGGATGGTGGTGATTATTATATATCACATATGCTTGATTTTATTGCATTTTTGTAAGTGCGTTTTTTACCCCCCTCTCTCCCCCCTCCCCCTCATTAAATACTTTTATACGCTATGGGCGTGCGCTCTCTCCTCTTTTTTCCTTTTTAGATATCTTGTGGACGTGGTTGGTCCATATTGAGAGCTGCCGGAGACCCTGCATACCAGCACCTATACCATTCATTGGACTATTTGAGGACTGGTTTATCCTTTTTTTTTTTGCTCTTTTATATATACTATTGTTCATGTTTTTGTGGGCCTGATACTAATATCGGTCCACAATATCATATATGTGTATATATTGCTTATATAATTAAGATATTCATCCATATTTACATCATATTGTTATAGCATATATATATATATATTCATTGTATATGTTCTTTAGAGGCGCAGCTTTTTTCTTTGTTGTATATATATATATATATATATATATATATATATATATATATATATATATATATATATAGTGAATAGATGAGAACAAGGCACTCCGTCAGGTAGATAAAGGTGGGTGCAAATCCTATATAAATCAAATAAGTGATACGATACCGTTTGAGCGAATATCAGAGACTGCACTCCACAAAGTTGTCAAAAAAGTTTTGTATTTAGTGAGACATAGTAACCAACGTTTCGGTCCTCCACACGGGACCTTTCTCAAGGTGATTTATATATATAAATCTGTGTTTAAAGCAGCATGCATTGGCTTAATGGTTGTTCATGTAATGAGAGCTTGAGACAAAAGGTGGCACTATGTTCTCATTTGCATGTCATTCTGTGCTGGGTGATAATGGTGAATATATAAATATATATGGCTATATATAAATATATATATAGCAAATGGAAATATTACTGTATGCTCATTTGCATGTCTTAGACAGGTATACACACATATATACATACAGTATATTCATATATTCGTGTGTGTGTGTGTGTGTGTGTGTGTGTGTGTGTGTGTGTGTGTGTGTGTGTGTGTGTGTGTGTGTGTGTGTGTGTGTGTGTGTGTGTGTGTGTGTGTGTGTGTGTGTGTGTGTGCCCAATATAAATAAATAATTTATTCTCGCAGCATGTCGTGTTTTTTTTTTTTTTTTTAATATACACACACAGTACCTTCCAAGCGTCACTTGCACAGGAACGCACACACGCCCTCTATATTACGGGCCTACGGTGTGCACTCTCCCCTGCTTTCTTCAAACCATATACTGTAGAGTACATAATAGTAAGAATAATTGAAAAACATAAAACAAACTTATAATCTTTTGACCATTTGTGTCACAATTTTCTTTCACACTTAATCTCTGTAATCACTGGTTTACCTTGCGTAGTGCTCTCATAGCATAGCTTAATGTCTATTAACCTTTTGAAAACTACTGTACTCTAGTATAGAAAATTATTGGGCATGACTACCAAACAATTTTTTTTTTTTAACTTTGGTTTTGGTATTCCACAGAAAACTTACTTCTACCAATTAAATGTGCATAAATTGAATGTATTGCATTTTAAACATGATCGCTGCTTTCCACAAATTACTAGATTCAATTACTACTTGCATCAAACAGCATATTTGGATATGACATCACATTTACAATCACAAACATTTTGATTACTTACAAAGAGAGAGTATCACCAGAAACCTTATTTTCTGCAGTAAGAGTGAAAAGTAAAGAAATTGCCAGATCTTCTTAACTGATGTTCCTACTGTACTTACTATGATATAGGTTTTTTTTTCCTATCAGTGTCTGGTTATCAATTTAGCATTGAATTCCAGAAGGAAATTCATTTTAGTTCTTTACTACTGTTGAATTGTGCTTGCACCACAAACTAAATTTGTGAATTTGAACATAAACATGGTAATGCGGTTGTAATACCCACTCCAGTGCATGATGATAAGCAAGACTTTTTGTAATCAAATTTGTGATGCAACCACAATTGGGCAAAATTGTGTTATTTATGGAAAGTTGGAAACCAACTACAGTACTTGTTAAATGTGATTGGACCTATTGTATAAGACATTGTTACACACTAAATTACTTTTAAAATATTCAGCTTAATATGTGAAGATGCATACAGCCCATATAGTGTAGCTGAAGGCAATATTTAAGGGGGATATTATTAGACTGAATTTTTATGGTCTCTTGGTATGGTATAAGCTGGAGCAAAGGTTTTAAGTAAATGAAATATTTAAGCAGCAATCACCCCTTTTTTATGTTTTCCCATAAAGTTTGTTACTCGTCTTCTAATGTACACATCATTACACAGTTTAAAGAATGCAATATTATTTTATCCCTGGGTGTAATTGTATAATTACAGCACTATATCACCTTTTTTGTATATGATTGTAAGGGAGCAAAAACATCATATTTTGGTTACATTGTTTTAGTCTATACTTTTACATTAAGAAATAAACACTGTATTGTTTCTTATTCTTTCCTTTGAATAGAAAGAAGGCGAAAAGTCTGTCAGTTATCCATCTCTCCTTAGTCACACGACTTCGACATACTTAAATCACCCTGTAATTCCAATGGCTTCAGCTACAGATGCGGCTCCTCCCCAGCTACTGGATGCCTTTTCTCCACTTGTGTCACCAATGCCTTGTGATATACACTTGCTTAACTTGAGGACCATACAATCAAAGGTACGTTACGCATCCTTAAGTGGTTTTGATTCTGTTGAGGAATATAAGTATTATTTGAACTAAAAGAATTTAATTGATCCCTGTCAAAATATTCCTTGCTGGGTTATTGATGCGAACTGTATATATTAAAAAGATCTATTGAGATGGGGCTGGAGTCACTCAGTGGTTATACCACTGCCTTTGAAATGGGTGAACCTGGTTTGCATCAGTGTCTGCTCTCCTTGTGACCTTGGCAAAATAGCTCTATCCCCCTGTGCTTGTGGCACCAATATTAGATTGCCAAATGTGATGCTCGCACAATTCAATGTAATGCGCTGCGTATTTATTTAAAAAATAAAAATTCTAACGTGCTGCTCAGCAGGAAACTCTGTATTAAAGCGCGTGTAGGAACTTGGGGAAGACATCCATCCCAGACCTACAACCGGGACCTACCGAAAGAAAACATCTAGGGGAACGATGAAGACCAACAGTGGGCAGGAAACCCAAATGGGAGCAGGAAATATCATTGTCAGTTTTTGAATAACTGAATGGAAGTAAAGCTTCCAGATTTCTTAAAGTAGCAGGCAGCTTATTCCACAGTCTTGGGACGCTTCCTCCAGCTTTTATGACTGTACACCGAGGCACAATCAGTTGATGGGCAATGGCAGATCTAAGGGCCTGACTGGGGGTGTTACTAATTAGGCAACTTTGAAATAAAGGGGGGAGGGCTATCCATGGATAGCCTTAAAGGTAAGGTTCAAGATCTTAAAAGGAACCCTTTGCTTTACCTGGAGCCAGTGCAGATGTCGTAATATTGGCAAGATGTGGCCTCTTCTTGCCTGCTATGAGACGGACAGTGGAATTTTACACCAACTGCAGGGAGTACACTTTCAATGCTATATAAGGGAAAAAAATTGGAAATATTCTTCTATTTACTTTCTGAGTTCCTCTATGGCAGTGGCAGAAGTGGTCTCACCCTTAGTGGGATGAACTTATATCCCCCTTCTGTGTGCACTAATTAAAAAGGATCCCTCTCTGGTAATCCCGTTACTGGTTTAGAACACCAAAATCTTTCTTTATCTTCTATCTCTTCAATCAGATCCTTTTTGAGACGGGTTTGTGTGCTGCCATGGACGGCCATTGATGCAATGCGATCGAAAATGTCTCCCTTCAGAGATTATTCTTCTCCTGGATTAATTCTGTGGGGATTGTCCTGAAATATGCACCACCTTAATATTCAGAATATGTTTCTCTTCCCATGTTCAAGGTTCTTGAGATGAGGGAGCTCACACTGGGACCCTTCTTATATCTCCTTTGCAAGAATGTCTGGAATCTAGGTCATCGCAGGATGCAGCCTCTGCCTGCTGCACCAGCTGAGAAAGGCTGGCCAGGTGTTGACAGTTGTCTGACAAATACCATAGTTGTCTTCATTTTCCACCAATTCAAGAAGGGCTGCTTTGGGATGTCTGATTGGGCTGTATAATAAGATCTGGAAGTGGGAGTCACCATAGAGAGTCTAGACATTTGGACCAGGTCTGCAAACCAGGGTTGTCTTGGCCAAAGATGGCTAAAATGGCTTCTACCTTCTCAAGCCTGATTTTGTTAGGGTCATAGGCAGAGGAGAAAATAAAACATAGACCAGGGAAAAATCCCATTGAATTGTCTGAGCTTCTACACTGGAAGCTTCATTATTGTCTGCCACCTTCAGGTCTATCGCCTTCAACCCCATCTGGATACTATGCAATCTAAAATGTCTGTCTTCTGAAACTATTCATCTATAGTAGATTGATTCCATATCAACTTGACAAAAGGAGCGCCCCAACCCTGACTGTTATCAATTAACAGTTTGTTCCATGCTACGATCTGTAACACACGGTTTGCTCTGGGACTAGAGAGAGCTTCCCACCATTTTAAGCTTTCTCGAGTGAGCATCGTTAAGAGGAATCTTCTGGGAATAATTTTGTGAATTTTTGTCCCAATATCTTAAGATTGTTTAAAGAGGCTTGAAACTGATGGTCCATCACACAAAATCTTAGTTTTTTTTTATGGCATGGTGTAAGAGGAACATTTAAGTATGTGTCCTTCAGACAAGACATCTCTTGGCTTCATTGGTGACTGTGGATCTTAGCAGTTCTATTTTAAATTACCTGATCCATATTAACTAAATTACATATATTTTAGCTCCAGTATAGGAAGGAATCCCCCAGAGTCCTTTTCTAGCATGACAAGGGCCAGAGGAACTTGTGGCATTACGTTCTGCTGGCATATTCGCCCAAGAGCTTCCAACAAAGCTTGTTTCTGGCCCTGATGCCTGGGAACCTTTATCTGGAACTTGTCCCTCCAAGGTGAATTTTAACACAGCCATTTCCACACTTGTTTTCAGAGATGCATCATCACCAGCCCTTTATCTGAACCATATAGACCACCTGCTTGAAACAGGTAATGCAGTGGATCTTGCCATAAACGTGATGGCACCAATTGGTTATCACACAACTTTGACGCTTGGAGAATATCCACTTGGCCTCCATTATGGTTGCCTCAAATGTTTCCATAACAGAAAATTTTAGCCACGTAAAAAACATTAATCTGTTAATGAAACAGACATGCATTCATTAGTAGCAATCAACCTGATTTAAGCCCTAGACCGACTACTCAGCCAAGATGTTGAAATTCCCAGAATCCAATCCCAGTTGAGGGTGGAGACTGACACTGATATTGTGCCGCCTCATTACACTCTCCCACCCATGTGCTGACGGTACTTCCGCACCCGGAGCTCAACAATTTCTCTTTTGGTCCTTCACCTTACTTTAATCAGGGTGCCCGCCAAGCCGGCCAGCAGGCAGCGGTGTAACCAACAAGCCGGCCCTCCCCCATGTAGCAGCTGCAAGCCGCAAGCCGCATGGCTCAGAGCTACTCTGGGAAGGAGGCAGTGGGTTGGGCCCACACTGGCAGCAGAAGAGGTAGAAGCACTGCATGTAGGACAAAACAGCTGGGTTCCCAGATGAGGAGGAACCTTAATTGGCAGAATCAATCTTACCCTGCAGTGGGAAGGGCATATATCCCCTCTCCCTCCCCCCCCCCCCCCACCCTTCCTTCATGTGCATGGGAGACTATAGAGATACATTTTTCTTCATTTAGATCTGTTTAGTTTACTATATTATTGAAGTACATAAAAGTAAAATATCATGTTCTGGAGCGTTATTTTGAGTGTAACAGAACACATTTCCAGGCACCTGTACGCTAAGGATTCTTGGTTGTCGTTGATTTGATGAAAAAAATAGTGAGGTCTTTATTTAAATGAGTCTCTAAACTTTTGAATATACTTTTTTGATTATACTGGTGGGCTCCAATTCCACTCATTCATCAGAACTGTGGGAACACCTTTTTTAAAACCTCAATACCTGAAGATGACGCAAGTACTTCTGCTCTTACTGAAATTAATCATTTGCTTAAAAAGGAAATTTCCTTTTGCTCAGAGCACAACTTAACCAAACAAATATCTTTGTATCTGCTTGACAACTGCTAAATCTAACAGTTGTCCCTCCTTTATCTGGAACTTGTCCCTCCAAGGTGAATTTTAATACAGCCATTTCCACACTTGTTTTCAGAGATGCATCATCACCAGCCCTTTATCTGAACCATATAGACCACCTGCTTGAAACAGGTAATGCCGTGGATCTTGCCATAAACGTGATGGCACCAATTGGTTATCACACAACTTTGACGCTTGGAGAATATCCACTTGGTCTCCATTATGGTTGCCTCAAATGTTTCCATAACAGAAGATTTTAGCCACGTAAAAAACATTAATCTGTAAATGAAACAGACATGCATTCATTAGTAGCAATCAACCTGATTTAAGCCCTAGACCGACTACTCAGCCAAGATGTTGAAATTCCCAGAATCCAATCCCAGTTGAGGGTGGAGACTGACACTGATATTGTGCCGCCTCATTACACTCTCCCACCCATGTGCTGACGGTACTTCCGCACCCGGAGCTCAACAATTTCTCTTTTGCTTAAATTGTGGTTTCTCTTAATGATCGTCAATGTATGCCTTACAAAGTAAATGCTACACGAAAATTGCAATGGATTTACAAATTGAGGAAAAGGACTGAATGAAGATTGTGTTCACCTCATTTTTATGAATTGTTTTTATCAATGTTTATGCTTATTTTTTTATGGAATAAAACCGAGGAAAGGTGTTCAAGAAATAGTTACGTCATTCTCACTCATCCCCTTGTTTGGACACCCCAGATACAGATATGGAACTGCCACGAAAGATACCTAGCATAGAGGCGAAACTCATGCTGGGTGGTCTAGCTCGTGTATTTGAAAGTGTAGAACCCATTAAATGTAATGTGGATTATTGTTTACTTTTTCCTCTTTTCTATAATGGAATGTTCATGTATTATTTTGTAGCACATGATGATTTTGATGTGGGAATATTGTAATCTTATATTATTGTGCACCATAATCCAAAAGTTTTATGTAACTGCAGTAAACGTAGAAAATTGAAATATAATATATATGTAAATGTTTAGAACTCTAAGCTGTTATTGTTGTATGAATGCTGCAGTTGCTTGATGCATTGATATTGGAATGTAAGACCATTGGGATGTGATGAGTTTAAAAAATTAAATTCATGGTAATTTTGCACTGATTATTCCTGCATATTATCTTCTTGCATATTATAATGTTTGTAATTGGTATTTTGCAGAGTGATAAATTGGTAAATATGAAGTGAAAATTGTAGTCCTGGCTGCAAGCTTTATTACAACTACATTATCAACCATGATGGAATATGTGCAGGAGGCGGTGTGGGTTCCCCTCCTTTTTATGTAGAATTAGATATTTATTCAAAATATTTTCATTTTTGAGGTTTGTTAAATAAAGAAAACACTGTCAAAAGCTCCATTAACTGATTAACCACGCATGTGGGTTATGCAATTTCCTGTTGCTGTGATACTGGGTACATAGGACCTACTAAGCGTCCCCTATGTGTAATGTTTCTTGAGCACGGACGTGCTACTCTCAAAGGAATCCTTGCACATAGTATTCCCATACATTTTTTGTCTCATCACTCCAAAGATCCTGTCAGTTTAACTGTTCTATGTTTGCAACATATTGTCACGGGAGACCAGTACTTTTAACACCTTTTATACCTTACCGGGATCATCCATTACGCAAAACAAGATTATTGTATAAATTGCATTTATTCAGACAAGCCCGCAGACATACATAATTGCACAAAATACTGTAAAAAAACAACTGGAGGTGAAAATTAACCTCAAGTGCAGGGTGCCTGTTTTGGAAGGCTTACCCTGACCGGGATCTCGTCCCGAGCGTCCGGGTACTCTTTTTGTGTAGAATACCCAATCGCTACGTTCTATTTTGAGAACTTGGTCCTCACGTCTGACTTAGCCTCAGCTAGGCAGACTTTCCTAGCTCCAAAAATGAAGCCGGTTGCTCTGCTATTCACTACAGAGCAACTTTGAAAAGCCCGCCTTTGCATCACCGACTCCAGCCACAAGATCGTCGGGTTCTCTGATCGGGCAGTCTCCTTACATAGACACAGCTGTTCTATGTGTAACCTACAAAGGAGACTAGACCAGCAGCCAATCAGAGAACGGATCCTAACTAAGACAGCCAATCAGAATGCGGGATCGTCTGGCTGCTGACTTCAGAGGGGGCGTGCCAAGCCCACTCGAAAAGCCGGGTGGGCCGGAAATATGAATCGGCCAATGGGAAACGTGCCTACCAGCAGCATCTTCCCCCAGGCAACTCATTGCCACCTGCTGGGCAGGCTCCACCAGGTCTGGCTGTCCAAAAGGTGCCCCAGCGGGGTACCCTTTGTTTTCCGCACCTGGTACTTCGCCCTTCCCTGCTCAGCTCTGGACATCCCTTCTCTCCTATGAATTCCGATATGTATGCAGATGTCTCTGCACCTATGTAGATACCCGGGCTGACTGTATAGACATTAATACATACAGTATAAAACATTAAAACACTGTTTTAATAACTCAAACTTCTGAAAACCTTGTACGTGTGAGAAATGGGTCTGGGATACTTGGGCTCAAAAAAACAGGATTCTGGGGGTCACTGTGTAGCCCCGGTGTAATTCACCTTGCGTACCCGCAAATCATGCCTGCACGTCGGAAAGAATTACAGGTCTACCGGTAATTTTGTCCACCCGAACTACTATACAAAATCTAAACCCATTTCGACCCAAATATCCCACCTAAAACTCCCACTCCCGAAATCCCATGTTTATCGGATAAAGGGAACAGGTAAACCACAAAACAGGGCAGGTTTTTCCAATACATTAGATTGGACTTCCATAACACACCACATCTTTATGTACAGATGTGTACCCACAAATCATAAGTGATTTGCGGGTAAAATATAAAATATCAGTCCTACCGATATATCCAGTCAGCAATATTTCACACAGACTTTAACCCGCTTTGCCCCCAAGCATCCACCCTTAACCACCCGCTCACAAAGTCCCGGTCCTGCAGCTATTTCCTATAATGGACCCTAACCACACATGGCATCCCTAGCTTATAACCCCGCAGGGAACAGTATAATGGGCACAGAGTTACAGGGAAACATAACAATGTACATTACTAGACCAAGAGATGACACTCCGCTCTTAGCCCATGTTTTTTAGGGGCAGGGGCAGCCAGCCAGGCTTCACCTTTATTATGAAGGCCGGCTACCCCCTACCGTCACATACATTCCTGCCTCTAAACTGGAGGGTGATGGGTTCAACTCTGTATTCATGAATCCTTTTGGATCTACAATATGGGGACACTTGCACCTTTAGGCCTTAATGAGTGTATTGACACTTGTATTCTGGTTTAACATATGTTCTTTACACTGACGGTAGGGGGTAGCCAGGCTTTCAAATAAAGGTTTAAGCCCGTTCGGTTACCCCTGATCCATGTGTTGGGTTTATAGAGTGTCCACTCTTGGACCCAGTGTTGTATATGCAAAACCTGTAATTGTGCGGTAATAAAGTATTTTGGCTTTATTTTTGTTAAATCAAGACACGGTGTAATATGTCATGTGTTGTTGTTCATCTGAGATTGTATTTACCTAATCTTAAGACCTGCTAAGGAACAGATGATTGTTATTATGTCCTGATACAGTATGTAAAACCATATAATTCAAAGAGGGTGTACTTTCTTTTTCACACCAGTGTACATATATGTATGTATATATATATGTGTGTGTATGTGTGTGTGTGTGTGTATATATATTCGCGTGTGTGTGTGTGTGTGTGTGTGTGTGTACACATGCACAAAATATTTTTAAATTAGACTGCGCCTCCAGATGCTTGGCAATATGTGCACATCTAACACCCTAATCTATGATTTTATAATAAACTTAAATTGTGTTAATATATTAAACTACTCAATGTGAAAAAGATTACAAATGATAACTAATACAAAATGTACATAGATAGTATTTTTAATTATTTACTCAGTGACTATAGATGAATAACTGGGATATAACTAGTGCCAAAACAATAATACTTTTGAGAGGCTAATAAGTGTCAATAATAAAAAATAAATAAAATGTCCAAGAAAAAATATATTAAAAGCCATTAAAAATCCGGTATCCCCGGGATGCTGGCAGCCTTCTTCACAGGTACAACAACTTCCCTTCACATGACCTGAATAGAGAAAAAAAAAGTAGAAAAAGCACCCTATGTGATAACGTTGAAAAAAATGTTATGGTCTTTAACATAGACAAGTAAAAACTCACAAACATCTGAAGTTTTTGTGCATGTTATGAGTAAACATCATGCCCCATCATAAACCAGGAAACTGCTCCGCTTGTACAGCTCTGCTACAAACGATCACAGATCACCTCGTCACGAGTACTTCCAAATGGGTGTCACCTCTTAGAGAGTCCTCCGGCAACCGGAAGCAGGCCCGCCTCGTTCCTAGTCAGGGAAGTTCCCAGTCTTTAGGGTGGAGTACACACTCCTCTGGCGTAGTGATTTAGAATAGTTTCCACACCACTTCTCAGCAGAACATCACCCTATGCGTTTCTTCAGACAAGAAAAATCAGTTTGTCTGAAGAAACGCGTAGGGTGATGCAGCGGAGAAGTGGTGTGGAAACTTGCACAAAATCTTCGGATGTTTGTGAGTTTTTACTTGTCTATGTTCAAGACCATTTATTTCTATCAATGTTATTACACCAGGATAGGGCGCTTTTTGTATATAATATCTCTTCACCCTTTTTTTTATTTATTTATTTATTTTTTTACATATTTTCGCATGTTGTTTTTTGATTGGCCTATTGCATGTTGGCATCGATTTTAGTTTAGGCAACCATGTATTTAAACCCTCACTATGGACCAATCAAATAATCTCCAATGAAGTCTGTTTGTGACGAAACACATAGGGTCGTTGCGGACGTCATACCAGCTTTTGCGGTACTATTTGAGCAGCTAAACTGGGAGAATCCGGACCTATTTTCAATCCGTTTGGGGTCAGCTACCTGTGGATTTAATGAGCGGACCCATTACGGGGTGTCACATCTCCTGGAGGTCTTATCCACGGCCAAGTCATCTGCTGCTGACACCCTCCAGCTGACATTCATCCCGCGTGCTGTTGGCGCCTGTTCCTGCAGAAAGTTATTTCTCAAATGCGTTTTTAAACTACCATTTTGAGTGCAAGTCCTAGAAACTTTTTTTTTTAATGCATTTTTTTTATGAAGTTATGCTATGAAACCTGCACTTCTTGTTCTGTCTAGTTTTTTTTATTAGCTCTCAACGTGTTATTATTATTTAAAGAACTTTTCTAGTCTGAAGTGGTTTGTTTCAGCGTGGTTGGTAATAACTGAATATTGAATGTTGTATCGGACACTTGTGATAACTTTAGGTACAGTAGGCTGAGAAGGAAGTGGAGAGCACAATTTTATTTATGCTAGAGTGCAATTTATTTGTGTTTAGTTCTCCGCTGATGTGGTACTAATTTACAAAAGTATGTAGAGGCAAATGCATGATCTCTTGTGATAGATGGGATACGTCATTGCCATTTTCAATGCAGTAGTTTGTGCCATTTAAAATAAGTGGCTCTGCGTTCATAGGATTGAAAGCAAGAATGTTACCATTCACATGAATGTAGTTAAGTTAATAATACTTGTGCAGTATTATATTTTCTTTATTGTTATGACGAGTATCTGGGCGAGATCAGTCCATATATGTTGAAAGTATGAAGCTGGAAAGTATAAGCAGTACCGTGTTTGATCTGCAGCCTCCCCAAGGACCAAAATGAACAAAAGGTAGTTTGATTAATGTTGGTGTCACAGATTTCATGATTTAATATGTTGCAGTAATAGAAGTGTTGACTGTATTTTTTGGGAGATGCATCTGCATTAACCAGAGCCAAATGTTTGTGTAAACTAAAGAGACCCGAGTGTGGACAGAATGTAAGATTGGGTTACAGCTCTTTCCATATAGATGATGTTTGGTAATATCTTGCACTCATACAATTTTCTTTTTCCAGCTAAAATATCAAAATCAAAACAAAAAAATCTACTATACCTTTAAAAAAAAAAAAAAAAAAAAATGTTTTTTCATAATACATCAAGAGTGCTTAATAATTGTTAGTTAAAAGCATTAATACATACAGTAGTTCATTTTCCCTTTATGAGGCAGGTGCTCCACTAAACATATATAAATGTGTAGCTTCTTGTTTGTTAATCTTTTAATGTTTACAAACTAAAAACAAATATTTTTTCCTCTAGTCTAAAATATTTATTTGATCTAAATTTAATTTGTGATTCAACTGAATGCAAAAATGATGCACAAAAACACAACTGGCTAGTCATTCACTGTTTCAAATGATCCTTAAGGTCAATGTACACTGACATTTGATGTAGAGTAATTCATTTTGCTGATGAAGGTGCTAGTATATACTAAGGCTGAGTCCATAGAGATTGCAGGCGCGCGGAGGCTGAAGGAAAGCGGGTGCTTTTCCTGGCCTTAGAGCGCGCGCCGTCCGGGGGTGGGCCAGTGACGTCACGGAGCTGGTTCGCCCTCATTGGGAGAACCGCTCACGTGACCGGCCCTCCACTCCCCTCAGCACCAAAGCTCAATTTAAGTTATCTCCTCCTCGCCTGCGGAAGCGTGCGGAAGCGCTGACAATGCCCGCGTCCTAAAGATTGTACGTGAATATATTGTCTGCTATTCACTAAAGTATCGCACCGCAGTCATTAATGGCGTGTTACAATTTACTGTTTCTTCTAAAAGATATAGTGCCTTGAAATATTTTTGTTGGCAAATCATTTAACTCTTCATACTGTTATATTATTTAATAGTATTTCCTATTCCTCAACTCATGGAAGAAGACTCAAAGGGTTGACACCATTCCACTGGCTGCGGGTAGGACAGCCTTCCAAAGAGATAACCTCACTTCCTACATAAGGCACTACCTAACAGGTATGCTGGTATTTTTCCTGTCCTACTGGCTATGAGTTGGGTATTTTGTTTTTCTTAAGATGACTTTTCTGACTGTCAGTGCACTAAATTCAGGGGAACTCTTGTGGCGGTCTAGGACACTTGGTCGCGGCCATTTTCTCGTGATCAAATGGTCCCCAAAGCTTCGCAGCGACTCACCCCGCTTCCTCGGACGGCCGCTTTGCCGCTAAAGTTAGTGCCTTACCCTAAAACCCCCTACTCTAAGCCCTTACCCTAAAACTCCTTAAATTAACCCCAAACCCAAAGCAGTAATTAAACTTGCCTATGACGCGGCGGATCAGCTGCGCCGCGTGGTGAGTCATGGCAAAGTACCGGCGGCCATTTGGTCGCGGCGAAATGGCTGTGACCAAATGTCCCATTCCATCTCGCGGTGCCACTCCTCACTGAAGCCTCTGTGCCAGCTCCCCCGTAGGCCGCTTATCAAGAGGAATCGATGGGGACCCGGATCTGGGCTTCACTCCACCTTCGTGGGGAGGCTTTTTTATGTCGCTTACAATTAAAAATTTGGTGCCAAGCTACACCCTACTCTGTGTGCCACGTGAGCAGACATGCCCACGTGTTCATGGGATTGGCGCGTGCGCGCATCCATGGGAGTGAGCAACAATTATGTAATCGCGGAAGATGCTGTGCTTTTGAATACCAGTGTTTCCAGTGTGGCCTTGACTTCAGTTCTGTTGCTGCTAGCTGGAGTGATGGATCTGCCTGCTGCCAACCTTCCTGGAAAGTCCTTTTATTGTTAAATCCTTCTGCACAAAAAGAGTGCATATGGTGTTCATGTGTTAGTTTTTCCCGGAATGGGACCTTTCGGTGCGACCAAATCGCCACGGGACAATTCGCAGCATGGCAGCTCACCATGGGACACTGCGCCGCAAGAACTGGCCCACTGCACACTCAACCCAACAAGCCAAGCCGCTTCAACTACTGCATGTTTAATTGTCCCGTGCGGGACCGCTACAGTGCCTAGACAGGTCGCTCTGACGCGCAATTTTTAAATGTCCCGCGGGAAACTAGTGGACAAGAAATTAACAGTACCTAGAAAATTATCAGATGTACCCCTTTTTGGAGCAAGACTCAGCAAGACACCCCCTAAAGTGGACACACCTGTTTGTAGAATTAGGAGAAGGACCACCATTCCTTCAGAAGACTCAGGACCCTTAAAGAATGCAATGAACAGGAGGATTGAAAATCTGCTTTAAAAAGCGTTTGTGGCCTCAGAGACTGCTTACAAGCCTTCCATAGCTACTGCCTAATTTGCAACAGCACTTAAAATGTGTATCACCAATATTGAAGACCCACTGGACAAGTGTCAGAAGAGCAGCTATCACAGATGCAACCAGATCCATAGTATTAGCCGTGTCATCAAGAAGAGCCTTATGGCTCAGACTTTGGCTCGATGATTCATTGATTAAAAAAAAAATGATGTGCCAATCCCATTGATGGAGATCTCCTGTTTGGCAAAGGTTTGGGTGTGATTATTGCCAAAACCTCAGTAGAGAAATTTGTCTTGCTAACACAAGAAACAAGACTGAGAAGATTGTATGCAAACACTCTTCAACCTTACAGAAATGCCTTTCTATATTTTATGGACATGGAAAGCAGTTCGCAAGACTTAGAAAGAGGGGGGGGGGGAGAATAATATTTTTGTTCCCTCCAGAGGGAGAGCAAAAAAATTTTTTAAAGGCCATAACAAATGGCAGTATATCAAGCAGGTTTTGCTGCTCCTGGTCGGAGGAAGGTTAATAGAATCTGGAGAGGTGTGGCCCCACTCCATCTCAGACAGATGCGTTTTGGATTTGGTACAGGTTTTTATTTATTTATTTTTTAAACATTCAACAAGATATAAAAATGTCAATTCTATCCTATTTCTAGCCACCAAACAGACATATATGGTTTCTATACCCTCCTAGATTTAAGAAATATTTTTGGAAAATGAGGTTCAAGAGTGTATGGGCGGTCAATCATCCAAGAAACAGAACAGGTGGAGTGGCTGAAATCTTCTATATTCCTAAAAGATGCATACTTCCATGTTCGTATCACAAAAGGTCACAGAAGATATATATGATGTTAACATCACAATGGCACTTCCATCTTTTTTTTAAGATGAGGATTTTTATCTCCCATGACTCCAGACAAGGTTTTAGATGGTGAGAGAAACAATCAAACCTAGTACAGGGACATTTCAGAACCCATATTCAACGTTTTAAGCACAGTTGCAAGTTCTTTAGGTTGGGGCATCCACTTAGAGGCACAATGAATCTGGCAGAAAAGTTGCACAAGACTACTATCAAATATCTTGGAGATCAGAGCCATCAAGGAGGCTGTTCGTTTTTTCCAAGATCAACATTAGATGGTGAACTTAAAGATTCAGTCACAATGTCGTGGTAATCATTTATTAAAACTGTCAAGGATGTATCAAAAGTCTCACATTGTGGGTGGCTACAATCTGGGCAGTACATACAGTATCCCAGGCAAACACCATGCATTGCCGATTAATTACGTCAAAAGTCTTTCTCCCCAGGTGGGCGCTGAACCCAAGTGTTTTTGACAGGATTGTTACTGAATGGGGAACTCCTCAGATAGACCTCATGGCAACAGAGGACCACCAAAAGCTCAAGATCGTCTGCTCAAGAGCCTATCATCCGCAAGCCTTAATTACCTGCTCTTTGATTTCTGTGGGATTTTGAGCTGGCCTACCTCTTCCCTCTGCTGCCCCAAATCCCAAGGGTTTTAAGGAAAGATAAGACAGCGGTAATTACAAGTCTTCCATTCTGGTCCAGAAGGTTCTAGTTTCCTCTTCTAATAGAGATGGCAAAAGGCTAATCCTGACATATTCAGGAACTGCTACTACATGGGGCCTTATCATCCAAGGACAGATATGTTTGCCCTATGGACATGGAGGTTCAGCGGAAATCTCTGAAGGAACAAAGGGAGATCTCCATTTTATTGGCAGCAAGAAAAAAGGTCTCCACTATATATTCTAGAATCTGGAATTATGTTTTCAGAATGGTTAACAAAGAACAATTCCTGCGCTCCTCCCAAATGGGCTAAAATAAACAGTCATTTGATTTCATCTTTTGATCAAAACATGATTCAAGCCTGCCAACCTATACCTTACCTATATCAAGGTAAGATTGTACTGAATATATGCAATTTCTTTTTGTCCTATGACTAAACCTTGTATATTATGTAAAAGAACCCTGAGTGGGGTTAAATAAATGAAGTATATGCTTATTTGTGAGTTAGTGTGGTTAAAAGCTGGCCAAAGCCAGTAACAAAGTTCCCTTATTATAAAGGTAAATTGTGGGTGCTCAAATACCCTAGTGTGAAATATTAATATTTCCACACAACTCTTCTATAGGAAAACAAATGTAGTGTAATCATAGGCGGCGCTATAGTGTTGACGAACACTGCGGAATATATCAAGGAAGCACAAAGACACTTGCTGTACACTACATATAAAGATCTCGTCACAAAACCAACTGCAGACTATAGAAAGTAAACCTGGCAACCCTGGCTGCCCATCATCTCTACTAGTACAAAGTGAAATTAGGCGCAAAAAAACTTAGTCAGTGATCCTTACTTAATAGTGAAGATAATTAAATGTATATCACTATTGTAAACAGATAAAAAATACGTGTGCAGTGTGAAATACAAACAGAATAAATTATGAACCCCCTGCTCAAACTCTCTGGTGGGATTTGACTTCACTTGTCCCAGGTACTTGAATATGTTTCACAGATTCCAGGAGGAGCATGAAGGGGAAACAAAAAACACACAAAGAAAATCTAAGTGTAGAGGTACTTCAAATCTATTAATGTGATGTTGGAAAACTTGGCTCTATTGAAATGCCTACTTACAAACTGTAAGAAATAATTGAGCAATGTGCAGGGGGATGTTACTCTCTTCCCAGCAAGTAGAATGTGAGGCAGTGTTTTCTTAGGCTGGCACTCCCAAGGCAGCTGGAATACAGCTCAGCAGGATACACAATATGACAGGATCCCCATAGAAAAACAAGGAAGAATACCATAGCACAGACCAGCTAAATGACAGTGTTTATAGTTAAAATATACATTTTCCACTTACAATATTGCAATTAAAAATGGGCTGATACACACGAGTGTAGATGAGGAATCATGTGCCGAGCAGGCTCCCCATCCCTCCCATCGGCATCTATCCGTCCTAGTTTGAACCGTAATCCACATGCTCCTCCTGGAATCTGAAACATGCCCATCACCTCTGGCATCAAACTTTTCACAGAAAATATTTCAGGATTTATTAAATACCATTCTGAAACCTCTGGATAAAACATCCAAAAGCTTTATCCAAGACTCAATAGACGACCTGAGGATACAAAACGCTTTTTACCAACTACAGTACCTCCCAATTCTATCCTAGCCATTTTAGATGTCCACTTGCTATACTGTACAGATGTAACCGGATGTTTTCTTCTGCTAGCCCAGGAAAAATCTAGGAAATTTTGGGGCTCTCTCACAGAAACGCTGCAATATTTCTGGGCTAGCAGAAGAAAACATCAGGCTACATCTGTATATTAACATCCTTCACAAACCTGGTATTGTTGCCTGCCAGAGATTCCTACAACTAAATTCACACATGCACATAATCCATTACAATAGTCACTAAACGCATTTAATTTTATTTTCACACAGAACAACTCATCCTCTTTGGTTACTGATGCTTTCTACAAATAATGGACATGTGCATGGCATCACAGAATGCTAACCTGTGTGTGGCGAGTCTAGACAACGTTTTGACAGAACATAAATCCATATTCAGAGATGACATATTTATTATCTGGATAAAAGGTGAAGAATCGGTCACTGTGTCTTCAACAGTTATCACCCCTCTATAAAACTGAAAACTCCAGAAAAATGGCACAACCAGTGAAACAGAAAAGCCAATAAAAGTCAATGAAATGCTCAATTACACCCTTAAAATATTAATGTGGACAGGTGTCAGGCCTTAATTAGGTTTGTGCTGTACACCTTCATCAGAGGCTTGAGCCTCACTCAATAATAACCAGAGACACACACATACCCCATTTCTTAAACCAAGCACAATAAAACCATGCATCACATAACAGAAACAAGGGAGATCCATCGCAGTCTAGGATATTTGGTCGTGGCCGTTCTGCTTTGACCAAATGGATGCCAGTGCTTCACCACGACTCACCCTGCCACCAGAAGCTGCACCCACTTCACCGCTAAGATAACTGCTTTCCCTAAAACCACTACCCTAAGCCTTTATCCTAAGACCCTCTGATAGATGGATTTTATTGTGCTGTCTCTTTAAGAAATAGTGTGTGTTACTGTATATATTTGTGTGTATGTGTATATGCATTTTGTTTTGTTTTTTTAAGCATGTTCTTGTATAGCGCTGCTAGTTTTACGTAGCGCTTTACAGAGCTTTTTGTAGGCACGGGTCCTTGCTCTATGGAACTTACAATCTATGTTTTTGGTGCCTGAGGCACAGGGAGATAAAGTGACTTGCCCAAGCCAACACCTTGAATTGAACCATGTTCCCCTGCTTCAAACTCAGTGCCAGTCAGTGTCTTTTCTCACTGTGTGTGTGTGTGTGTGTGTGTGTGTGTGTGTGTGTGTGTGTGTGTGTGTGTGTGTGTGTGTGTGTGTGTGTGTGTGTGTGTGTGTATGCTTTTACATATCAGGACATTATGACAATCATCTGTTCCTTAGCAGGTCTAAAAATTAGGTAAATACAACCTCAGATCAACAACACATGACATATTACACCGTCATGATTTATTTAACACCAATACGGTTTTAGAACTTTGAACTACTTTAAATAGAAGCAACTGTATGTTATGTTTTTTATGTGCTTTAGTTACGTTGTCATGAATTTTTCAGCATTCAATATACCTTGACCTTTTTCTTGATTTCAGCAAGTCACCAGGCTCCTTCACTTTCCAGACTGCATCGTTATTGCAAACTGTTAATATGGTTTTCTACTTGACAGTATATTTTTTTATATTAAGATGGGCATTCAGAGTCTCATCACTTGACGGGTGAGCCTCTCTGAAGAAGGGTTTGCGACCCGAAAGTGTTACATTTTCTGCTCATTATTATGCAATAAATATAAAAGACCTGTGTGCCTCCATCTGTATTCTAGAAGTAAAATGATTTATATGGGATGTTTGTATGTTTTTAAGGTGGGGACTTTTCCATCAGATGAGGCAGCGCTTATACTTCATAGGAAAGGATTTGACTGCAAATTCACAAATAAACACCTCGGACTACTCTGCTCTACAACTCAGGGAAAGGTACGTTCAAATTCTCATTAAACTAGCAATATGCCTGCTGTGTAATAACTTTTTTTTTAATAAAAAATCATGTAATATGCAGCATATTTTATCTTGCTGAACTTTTTTTTTTTTAAGTGAAACTTCTTTGCTGGCGCCTACAAAGTTTTCATGGGGGAAAATCCTTGTGTTGTAACAAAAAAACGTAACACGAGTGACATCACGGTACTAATAGGCGACAGTCGGGCATGCGCATGAAAACATTGCCGGGTCTCGATGCACATGCGCAGTGGTGGCCAGAGTTTGGCGCACATGTGCACCCAGAGGCACACACACAGGCACCAGAGACGCACATGCACACAGAGACAGTTAGTATAACTTTATAAGTGCAAATAGCTAAAACAGAGGTGTGTGCCGAGCAAGAAGTCAAACTTCTTTGTGTTTTGCCACTGACATTGTGTTTTGAATTTTAATTTAAAAATTTCACCATCACAAATACAATATTTGTGACAAAACAGTGACCAAAGATAAAGAAGTTTCACTTAAAATGTGTGTGCTCAGCACACATTACTTTTTTTTTAACTTTATTATTTTATACTTTTTTACTTTAACTTTACTTTAGTCTTTGCTTAAAGCTTCATAGCATTTTGTGGTAATATGAAATTGGAAGTATTATGTGAACTAACCTGAAACTGCTTGGGAACTCAATATGAATGCCAAGTGCTGGCATGCCAGGTTAAAGGAAAATTATTCATTAAAAAACTAGTTTATTTTTCTGCTCAAAAATGCGACAATTTAGCTCCTGTGAGATAACCCTCCTTCAAGACTTTCTCATAACCCCCATTTTCAGCAAGCCATCAAGTCAATTTAGTATATGGCAATACAACTTGCGAAGTCAAACTAAAAATGTCAGCAAGCAGTGATTACATGAGATTATATTTTGCTCGTTGTTTTGAAAATGTGAGGGCTTGCTCTATAGCCATTTCAATTTAGTACAATGTAATGTCTGTAACCGTTTTTCAATAATTTTTATATTTTCAGATTCCAGTGCACCAACTGTTCAACGGATTGAAAATTGAGAGTCTAATACCATCGTCGTTATCCTTGATGTATTCATCATCAGGTGGCCGAAACATAAGCGAGATCAGCATGAGCCCCATGGAATTAAGTACATTCAGAGTTAAACTGAGATGAACTTGACTTTAAACAAATGACATCTCCTGTCTTTTGAAATGCAATAAAGAAGCACATTGTTAGCCCAGCTTCTGGACACTGTGAGGATCTGCATTCTACAGTTTTTAGTTGACCAACACCTACAAGAAAGCCATGTTGCTAAAATACAGTACTTTTTTCTTCTATATATGGTATCAATTTTGTAGGATTTTCAACCATTTCTGAAATCTCAGGTTAAATTAGGTAATTATTTGATTTACTTTTCTGTGTATTTTTTTTTTATAATTTATACTGTACAAGGAAATATTACAATGAAAGATGTTTCCTTTATAATATGGAATTGGAATTTAACAAAGCACTTGACTAATGGCTAGTGGCCAAATAGTTCTAACATTCAAAATCAAAATAATTTTCAATGTAATTCCTTTGATGAGAATTTTAATTGGAAAATAAAGTGCAATCTGTGGAATTTTTTTTTTTTCAATCAAGGATGTGCAAATTTAGTAATTGATTATTCTGTCTACTAAAATATGTTGGTTTTGTCACTTGACTTCTTGGGATATGTGCAATTATTTCATTGCTTTTCAAAACATTGAAGTGAATATATAACCAGATGGGACTCATATTTTATTTTTTATTCCTTAATAACATATCAAAACAAATGTGCCTTATTTTTTATACTACTTACTATTTGTATTGAATATTACATTGTTTATTGAGGGATTTGTTTCTATTGAAACTTTAGTATGTGTACAGTATTTTGTTTGACATTTTTGACAACAGCCGACACTGTGGTGTAGGAAGAATTACCATAGAACCAAACTTGTGTTTGTAATACCATGAACTTTGTGGTTTGTTGAATGTACAAAACGTATGTACCTGTTCACAAATTTTAACGAACAAAATGTACTTTTAAATCCACCTTAAATGATGCCAAGGAAGCTTTGATTTGCTGCACATCACCAACTACCATTATATAGTTTACATGGCACAGGCTGCTGTGACCTGTAAAGTTTGTACCAAGAACAATGTGCCTAAAAATGTGCAAATATTTCAACTCCAAATCTTAAGTTCTGAATACTGCTTCTTCTTAAAAAAAGAAAAAAATGATGTATATGTTGTCCCTGCGCTTTTCTTAATTTTTTTTTTCTATCTGCAAAACGGTGATGAAATTTGTTATTGCAGATTTTGCATATGAAAAGATATTACATGTATTTACTATCTATCCACATTCAGTTTATTAATCTAATTCTCTGTGTATTACCATAAGAATTGTCATTTTATTGCTACAGGTTAAGTGACATTACTTACAGGATGTGCCATATATGTTAAAGCCATCTCTGACAGTGCTCATTTGCATGTCATTTCCCAGAATCCCTGGCTGCAGTGGAAGCACTGTATGCTAAGAGATAATGGTGAAAAGCAGGGTTGCAGACCAGTCTGAGACTTGTAAATGGCTCACAAGTGATATTTTTAGTTGATCATAGAAGAAACTTTTAATTTCCATATTTTTTACATGTATTTTCTACTTCTGTTTGTGTGTGTTTGTTCTGTTTATTTTTTTGGAAATTTTACATGTTTAAATATAGGCTTGTTCATGCTATTTATACACTTTGCAGGTTTCCTTTTTCATATATTGCAGCTATAATTTGACCAACATAAAAATGCTTGTAAAGTTCATGATATCTCAAAAGTTCATGTTTAATTTGGATTGTAAATCTGGAGTAGCACAGAATGGGATTTCAGAATCAATATTTTTTACACTGGCCACGCTCATATATTTCTGAAATTAACTCCCTTCACTTCGCTCACCTTTAACAGGTTATCCGTATGAATGTTGTTTCACTAATAAAATTAATTGCAAACAAAGGGATTGTAGGTTGAACTGCTCCACTTAAATCAAACATTTAAAATATATAAAGTACAGGCGTTCTTCACTTATCTAACGGAATGCGTCCCGCAAACCTCAATCGGTTAACAGACCATTGGATTCAGGGTCCCATGTTAATCCGTGACGGTGACCGTCAGATAAGCGGGTCCGGCGTCTGACAATGCGTCCGGCAGACTGAATTGTGCGACGTCGGATAATGCATCCGTCAGAAACCGGGATGTCGGTAAGCGAGGACCACCTGTACTCTAAATATTCTTAACAATGAACCCCTTAGAAGTTTAACAAAAACACTCAAAATTCAGACTTCAAGTGATTCTGAAATATAAAGTTAACCGTATGGACAGGTACTCATCTTCCAACATGTTGAGTAAGAGAACTTTGCCTTTTAATGCAAATCCATTGTTCCAATCCCTAATGAATGAGGGGGAATGTTTACCTGTAACATTGTAAGATCGGGGTATGCTTATGAAAATCTTTGTTTGAAGCCCAGATTCACTGAAGAGTTCACTTGAAAGAATGTGGGCCATAGAAGCTAACATTTGAGTGCAGCTGTTTTTCTTTCAGTTCTTTGTTTTAGAAACCTTTTCAGAGTATGATAAACATGACTCACTGCAATAATTCTCTATTTTTTTTTTTATTTATTATTCCAATAAATTGAAACCAACCACCATATGCAGTTGAACCAATGTGCCAATAAAGGCTCTGCAAATGATTTATACACATTAAAGCTGAGGTTTAATATTTCACCTGTATACAGGCTAATGGAAATGTTATTGTGTTCTAGTATTTTATATGCTTTCTCAATTATCCTACTTGCAACATTCATAGTCCACAAAACTATTACACAGCAGATGCATTTTTCTGTTAATTACAGTATATATTGTCGTTTGATTGTGCAGTATTTTGGCCATTTGTCTCTACATTTCTTGAAACTGATTTAAAGTCTTTTGATATTTTCTCTAAGGGGTTTATATATATATATATATATATATATATATATATATATATATATATATATATATATATATATATATATATATTGTGTGTGTGTAATATTCATAAAATGATCTTTAATAAAATATAGTATCCTGATTAATCTGTGTTTGTCATAAATGTTAATGTTGTCACTAAATACAATGATTCTGGAATTCATTTTCAGAAGCAGGTTTTACTCTGTGCTTTTGAACTACTGCATAATGTTTTCACTTGGTAATCCGTGAATAATCACCTTTTACTAATGTCTTAGTTTGTGTCTTCTGTATAGTTGCCAATTAGGACACCTGCAAATGTAAGACAAAATCTGTGTATAGAAAAACATGAAAGAAATTATTAATGACCTCCGCCTCACACTTGTCAAACAAATACTTGTGGGTCAGAGCCTATAAAGTGCATCTCTATTTACAATAACAGCCTTTTTCATACAAAATCATGCTTGAGAAGACATTCAGTTCATTTTATGGCTTTCTACTTTTGGCAGTTTCTAGAACTATATTTAAGTAATAATCCCTGAAGAACAGGACATTACTGGCCAATAATGCCTGAAAGAGTTGAAGGCCCGAGGCGAAGCTGAGGGACTTTAACCCAGCCAGGGCATTATTGGCCAGTAAGGCCCTGTTCTTCAGGGATTCTTACTATTATAAGCTAAATGTAGGGGTTTTTTCATAAATAATAGACCCTTTTGTATAGTTATATAGATTTATTTTTTTTAAATAAAATAAAATGGTAAATACATTAAAGCACCTCTAGACACACACGGCAGCCATCTATATCCACACGCTGCCGCCCCCTTTGTATACACACACACACTGCAGCTACACACACACACTGCAGCTACACACACACACACTCTGTAGCTACAGTACATACAAACTCTGCTGCTACACACACATACAACAGAACAGCACCACACAAACTGCAGCTCTATACACACCCCCACACACACAAGCTGCTGCTACACACAAACTCTTGAGCTACACCCACAAACGCTGCTGCTGACACACACACACACACACACACACACACTAGATAGACAGAAACTGCAGCTACAAACAAACTCTGCAGACAGACACTTAATTTGCAGCTACAAATACACTCTCCCTCCTCACTGTATCCGGCATGGAGCTCTGTGCACAGAGGGAGGGGGAGGAGTCGCTGCCTGGCTGCGACTTCCTGACCAATCCCCTGCCCTGTCTCAGAGCTGTTCTGACAAAGGAAAAGCTGATTGTATTTCTAGCCAAACTTTGCAAGCTGCCATAAATTTCGGACATTACTGAATGGTTAAAATTCCGGCATTATTCAATCAGAGAGCAGGGATTTCAATAATGCCCGGAATTTTACAGCTTTAGCCTATAATTTGAAAAACATTATATGACCATTTAACACACACACACCTACCTATTGTCAACTATCACTATGAGACCGATTTATGGTCACTTTGTAGTGTATTGAATCAGACTCTCTTACTTCATATTTTGTCATATCAATATGATGATATCTGCTTTATTTTGGGGCATTTAAATTTGTTCTGTGGATTGAATGAGTACCAAGTATTTTTGAGCAGATTATACATTACTTGTTAATGTTTCAATATTCTGTGCACTTTTTGTCTTTTTATTATTATATTTATTTATTTATAAAATATTTTACCAGGAAGTAATACATTGAAAGTTACCTCTCGTTTTCAAGTATGTACCATAGTATTATATAACCAATGATATTTATTACACTTTATAGTAAGAAGGAGTTGGGAGCCCTCCTCCTATAAAAATTCTGACGGAATTGATCTGAAACAACATTTTAATGTAATGTTTCCTACAAACTGAAAATCTACCTTGGACAGTGACCTGCCCCATGAATTCTCATTCCTTTCTATTCTGACCCTCAGTTCCCTGTAGCAAAGGAGTAGGATCAGGCCTCGTCCCTTTTAAATGCACAGTGTCCTTCTATTTTCTGCAACTATATTGGAAGGGGTTTACAAGAACATAGAATAACTGAGGGGTGGCACTTGCCCTGCGCGCCCTACAGTCTATTTTCAAATGGCCAGGAATCGCTCCAACTGGCTCAGCGCGTGACATCACGGCGCTCGAGAGCGAGCGTGCATTTACCCTGGCCGAGACCTTACACTGGGGAGTGCTGGCAGTCTCAGAATATGGAAAATACACAACTGGTTCCAGGAGACTTTCAGAAAGGATAAGTTGTGCCGTTGTGCACTGTACTATACCTCTTTGATTAGATAGTGTAGTTATACAAATTGTTTGCCAATCTCACTTTGAGAACCACCACCCTATTATTTTGTCAACACATTGAATAAAAATGAAATGATGGTACCGCAACGTGTAGAAAGGGGACATCCATTGAAAAAACCAGTCAAGAGTTCTAGTAGCTGTAAAGCATGAATTGAAAAGAAACCTGAAACTTTTAATAGCTCTTTCTACTAGCGGTTACTCTTTACTCTAAAACTTTCTTGCTGTGACATGCAAAATATAAAAAGGGCAGAAAAGGAATACAAATGTCCTGAGCGGTGTTACTGCGGATAAGGGCATTCATCTACATGCAATCTACAATATTGATAGGCAACTTTATCAAAAGACAAAGATGTGTTCAATGTCTGAATCCAACCCCGGCATGTTGCCAGTTGCATACACTGCTGGAAAAAGTAAGAGGCTGTTTGCAAGGATTTTCGTTTAACCTGTGAGAATCATTGAGCTGTATTTCTGATGGATGAATATTGAAGTGTAATTTTATATGTCCAGAACTGCAATTCTAAGCATTCATCTAGGTCAGAGACATGCATACAACAGTCCTTTTAACTGTTCTTTTTATTTATTTTAGTCTCTTTAACCTGTCTTGGGTCTCCTTTATTATAGCCGAAAAATCTTTAGTGTGTTAGAAATGTGTAGTTATACATAGTATTGTTTTATCCTGCCAGATGTTAATTTTCTGGAAGGGTACCATAGGAGTCCCAACGTGCTAATCCATCTTCACTGAACCAATTTCCAAATGTCAAAGAACTGGTACAGTATATTATTTTTGAAGCAATATATTGCTACAGCAGAGTGAGTGCGTGTACTAGTTTTATTAGGATATGAAAAACATGCATTAAAGAATCTTTCAAAAAAATATATTTGAGGAAAAAAATAAATATAAACTTCCAGAAATATAGAATTTGTTAGATCAGAACTACATAGCCCATTGTGTCTGTCCATTTTCCCATCTGCTGTAAAAACCTCAGACCCTTTTTAATCCATGGCTTCCTTTTGTACTTAGGCTAGCATGATGTCTATCCCAAGCATGTTTGAATTCCCTGACTGTAGTAGCCCCCTACCACATCTGTTAGGAGGCTATTCCACGAATCTAGCACCCTCTTCATAAATAAGTACTTCTGTGAATATCCCCTTTGTCTGACACCCTCCAGCTTCAGAGAATGACCTCTTGTTCTAGCACTCCTCTTTATTTGGAATATGCCTCCCTCCTGTACTTTGAATCCCTTTACATACAGTATACATATAATATCCTCATCTTCCTTCTATTCTCCAAGCTTTACATATTAAAGTTCTGTAGTCTTTCCTGGTGAGCCTTGTGCTGTAGATCATGCACCATTTTAGAATCCCTATTTAGCACAGTCGCCCATTTATATATGACCTTCTGGAGATATGTTCTACAGAATTGAACACTGTGCTCTTGGTGAGGACTTGCCAATGATCTATAAAATGGCATCACCACGCCTCTCTGCTGCTAATTCAACCTCCCTTTTACATTGCTCGTCTAGTTTTACGTCTACTGTAATAATGACTCCCAGTTGCCTATGCTCTAAGTAGTGGATAATATAGTGCCATCAATCCTATATTCTGCCTCTGGATTTTTGTGACCCAAATTAATTGCTTTTTTGGCATTAAATAAATTGTAGTTGACACACTTGTCATTTTGTTTACCCCATTCTTCCGCCCCCACTTACCCCCCTGGGACTATTGACCTTGATGCAGATCTTTGCGTCATCTGCATAAAGACATACTTTCCCCTCTGAATCAGTTGTAATGTCACTAAAAGATATTAAAGAGCACTGGTCACAGTACAGACCCCTGAGGTACTTGACTGATTACGTTCCCCTCTTCTGAATCTACTCCATTTATCACAACTCTGTCATCTATTCTTCAACCAATGTATTAAAAATTTTGCCACCTTAAAGTCCAATCCCCAATCATTGCAACTTGTTCTTTCCTTAGGTGAACATAGAGGCAAGCTATGTCTCTGTGCTCAGGAATATACTTAGGTTTATAGTAACCAGTAGATAAACATGATTTCCAATCCATGTAATAGCAGGTATTCAAACAGATGAGGGCTTGCTTGTGAGGGTAGTCAAATAATGCTCCAATTAGGGGGAGGAGGAACACAAAGCATAATACTCCTGGATTGATCCCATAGTGCCAAATGAATGTACCATGTAATCCCAATGAGAAACTAAATGGACAATCACTCCCCTTGGGCTAGACAAACACCCTTAGAGTACTAAAGAATAAGCAATGAAAGTACTCACACTTGCAAATCATGCCCATAGATGTCCTGTATTCCGTGTGCAACTGCAGCGTAAGGTTGTAGAACTGTGTCCATAGGGAGGGCATGCAGGCAGTGCACTGTTGGTAGAATTAACTGAAAAAAATCTGACGGAGGCTGGATCACAATAAAAAAAGATGCAAGGTTTTATTGAAGATAACACATCACAGTATGTGCATGGCGCTGTAAGAGGTAACTCTGACGTGTTTCGGGCTCCCTGCCCTTTGACAAAAGGCAGGGAGCCCGAAACGCGTCAGAGTTACCTCTTACAGCGCCATGCACATACTGTGATGTGTTATCTTCAATAAAACCTTGCATCTTTTTTATTGTGATCCAGCCTCTGTCAGATTTTTTCAGTTCATTCTACCAGCAGTGGACTGCCTGCATGCCCTCCCTATGAACACAGTTCTACAACTTGTTCTTTCCTGACAGGATTTTTTCAATCCTTTTTATGCTGTACCCTTTGCTTTTCAGGAGTGGCATACTGACTGCCTTTCACTTCTTGGGAAATAATTACTTTGTCTAATGGTTAAATGCGTGTTATATAATTTTTAAGTAGAAAAAAAAAGACAGAATGGTTATAACATCATACTTCGGTGACCACATACCCCAAATCTTTATGACCTGTTTAACAACTTACGTGGATGTGATAAGATAAGGATTTTGCTCCTCTAGTGAAATACAGTAATTTGGAGCAGATAGCTTGAGTTACAGGCTCCAAGCTACCCAGAAATCCATTGGTCACACTGTTAGGCAAGCCAAAATGCAGGTCCTGAATATATATATATGGTAAACTTAACATTCCTATATTGGTAGCATTAATTAGCGTTTTTGCAATTTTTTTGTGAAAGACGGAACCCCCAGCAGTGGCTCAGGTTTTTAAGAGGAATATTGAGTCTCTTACTGCTCAGATTAGAAACACAAACTCTAGCTTTATCAAAGCTTTGTGTGCCAGGTGGCTTGTATGCTTTCATGATGGGCCTTACTTATTTCTCCTGCTTTTTTTTTTTACTGTAGATAAAGTATGTGAGCTGTTTAACTTGCTTGTTGACAATGCTATGCAGATATGACATGGAATATAGTCTTATCTACTTTAGATGGAAATTAACTAATTCTCGAAACGTACATGTAATATTGCGTACGTACGTACATACGTTCCTTTCATCTTTGCTTGCCGTCTAAAAATATTGACACAGAAGATGGTACCATGTTAGCCAGTAGAATAGACAAAAGTAAGGTAGAGTAATCCTTTTAATTGCTAACGTGGTTAAAAAGAGGGCAAGCTTTCAGGACCACAATGGTCCCTCCAAGCAAATTTTTGCAAGGACAAAAATGGGTAAAAAATTCTGCTTAAAGCAGGGACATTTGTGGCACTGAGAGATTGCATTCTTTTTTTTTTTTAACCACAAGTTGGCAATGAAAGGTATTCTACCTTACTCCTAAAAATACAGACAGAAAAAACAGTTTGAAGAAAGAAAAAAACTTGTCAAATATTTTTAAAAGCACATTTTCTGAGCCTCGTGTTAAGAACAAAACATTTTTTTTTCTCCTACAGTATGTTCACCCTAAAGCATATGACCATGGGTTGTTGGCCCCATCATGCTAGAGATGGGGATCTATCACCTGATCCCTTCCCCTATAATAGTCCCCCTGGATGCCAGTAATTCTTTGTTGTACCGTCCTGGAGGTGAATTTTTTTTACATTTTTATCTTTGATCGTTCACACCTCAGAGTGCAGGATTCAAAGTATTATCCCCTCAGCCATGCCTCCCCTACAGACTGCTTCTGTGATTGCTCCACGTGCATTTAGTTAAAAAAAAAAAAAGCCTGCCAATTCATAGCTGCACACAATCTCACACATCAAAGGTGTGGGCTACAGCACCTCATGTCACGCTTCCAAGACTGGAAGTACTCGAAGCATAAAATAGTTTGCGGATCACGTATCTGTTTCTTCTCTTAATCGTGAAGGTTCTTCTGGTCCAAAAGGTACAAGACCTAAAAAAAAAAAAAAAAAAATCTTAAAACCAAACATCCTGTGTGTATTCTACTGATTTACAACCAGAAGCAAAGTTATGTTCTGTTGTCTATTGCCCCCATGGACCAACCTCTCAATGTCTTCAAAATGTGGCACCTAGCTACTTCGCTTCCTCTCTTCTGACACTCCTATGGTCATCCTGGGAGACATTAACATACCTTTTTACAATCCCAATGCCATTTCAGTCATCAATTTTCTCTTAATCTATTGTCTCTCCCAATGGACCACCTCTCCTACTCACTGCAATGGACACTCTCTTGGCCTTGTTTTCTCACGCTTCTGCTAAGTCTCTAACTCTTCTAACACGCCCTTCCATCACTCTAATTATTACCTAACCTTTAGCCTCACTCTACCCTCTGCATCCTCCATAACACCTACTTCTACACACATACAGAAACCTATATGCTCTAGACCCCCTTCAATTTTCAACATTTTTACAACCTCTCCTCCCTTTAATCTCTACCCCTTCCTGCCCAGACTTAGCAATAGTACACTTTTATCAGCTCTAGACAAAGGCTCCTGCCACCATGTGTTGCCCCTGACAATTTAAGCCACAACCATGGCAGACAAACTTTATCCGATATCTTCAGGAGGGCTCACACACTGCTCCACATTTCTGGAGGTAATTGCGCTTTAAAGCCGATTTTCTCCACTTTAAATGTTATACTCTGGAACAAAGAAATTAGAGATGAGCTCTACTACCTAATAATTAAATAAGCCAATTCATTAAACCAAAAAATATATGAACAAATATATGTATATGTATCTCAATGGTGGTGCACCCAATGAGCAAGAACTACTATATACCAAAAAAGAAGAAATGCAGCCACCAAAAGACTGGTGCTGCAGAAACTCATAATAGGGGTACTCAAAAATGAATATAGCAATTGACTGATCTGAATATTTATTGTGAGGTCAAAAATAATAATTGAAGTGAACAGACAATAAAATCAATTAAAAAACATATATAAACTCTGCATCTTATGGTTACATTTCAACCACGTGTGCGGCAAGAAGGGGGGGGGGGAGGAATATAAGATATCCAAAGTTGGTAAGTAAATGCCCAAACCCAGGTATTGCAGATGTTACTGTTGTCTCCGTGATCCCACACCACAGGAAGGGGTTAATAATTAGCCCCTTCTAAGTGAGATCACCATCCAGCTGGAAACAGACAATCAATCAAGACAAAACATAGTGGAAGATGCAGATTACTACAAATAAGGGTAGAAAAACTACCATAGTATCAAACACCAGAATAGTACAATTTAAGGAAACAATCTGTTGTATACAATGTATATTTCCCTCTGTCCATGGATGTCCCAGTTGTAATAAACTTGCATGAATGCACATATGAGAGAACGTGTACTAGCAAAAACTAGATCTATTATAACTCTACAGTGACTAAGATGTTAAACACCCAACAGGGAACTTCTATTAAAACTACTTATGGCATTCCATGTAATTCCCACTGAGTATTGATGATACTATCTCTGACCTAAGTGATTACAGCATTCAAACTATCCACTGCTTAAATACTGAGGTGCTCACTGTAGCATACAGTATATCACACAAATGTTGGTCATAATTAGCAGTACACTCCGCTCCATGCAGGCATAATACTTGCCAAACCGTGGGGTTAAAAATGTCAGCGTTACCCGCATGAAAAGTGCAGGAGATTACAGTAATCAAGACTGCAGAGAATGAGGGCCTGAGTCAGAGTTTTAGCAGTCGAGCAACAGAGGAACGGCCGTACCTTTGTGATATTGTGGAGGAAAAAGCGACAGGTTTTAGAAAAGTTGAGAGGAGAATGTGAGAGAGGAGTCGAGTGCGACCCCTAAGCAGTGTGCTTGGGCTACTGTGTGAATGATGGTACTTCCAACAGTAATGTGGAAGGAGGTAATAGGGCCAGGTTTGGGAGGAAATATGAAGAGCACTGTTTTTCCCATGTTAAGTTTAAGGAGGCGGAGGGCCATCCAGGATATCGCCGAGAGACATTCAGAAACTTTGGTTTGTACAGCAGGTGTAAGGTCGGGTGTTGAAAAGTAAATTTGTGTGTCGTCAGCACAGAGGTGATATTTAAACCCAAGAGATGCGACTAGGTCACCTAGAGAGCGTGTGTACTGTACAGAGAGAATAGAAGAGGTCCCAGGACAGAGCCCTGGGGTACCCTCACAGAGAGATCAATAGAGGAAGAGGAGGTTTTAGCAGAAGAGACACAAAGTACGATGGGAGAGGTAAGAGGATATCCAGGCTAGAGGTTTGTTCCTTATACCAAGAGTATGGAGAATGTGAAGAAGAGGGTGGTCCACGGTGTCAAATGCTGCAGAGGTCGAGTAATATGAGCAGAGTGTAATGACCTCTGTCATATATATATACAGAAAACAAGAAGAAAAAACAGGCGCACTCCTAGTGGGAAAGTATAAAACAGTATTTATGGGATAAACCTTCCAAAACCGGAAGCGACAGCAGTCCCAAGCAAAATAGCAACAGCTCCAAGGTACTCTCTCCGTTCGTGCAGTAATGTCAGCCACAAACTCGACTCTTTGGGAAACGCCCTACACGTTTCGTCACTAAGGACTACGTCAGGGGGTCGAAGTCCTTAGTGACGAAACGTGTAGGGCGTTTCCCAAAAAGGCGGGTTTGTGGCTGCCATTACTGCACGAACAGAGAGAGTACCTTGGAGTTGCTGCTATTTTGCTTGGGACTGCTGTCGCTTCCGGATTTGCAGTTGCCTGCTGGTGAGCAGTGAGAGCTGTGGGAGGTGTATCTGGAGGGTGTCTCTGACCGTGTTGCTGATTATTACATCATCTGGCTGCGGTGGTTCCAGTGCACCTTGCTGAACCAACGGATACACCAGAGGTGGCACCAACGGAACAGGCTGATACATTCCCTTCACAGCTTCAAGGCGATTGAGTATATCTCATAAATGCTCTTATTTTTACTCTGTTTGTGAATGCGCTTTTTATATTTTACAATCCCATAAGTACTGTTTTATACTTTATCACACTAGGAGTGCGCCTGTTTTTTCTTCTTGTTTTCTGCAGATATCCTTGGGATTTGGTGATCCTTGTATACGGGCAGCAAAACTCCAGTGGACTAAGTACATTTTTTGGAATTTCAACTGACATCTGGTTTTTATTTTATTTTTTATGTTTCATATTTTTTATTTTTGCTATTGATTTCAGTTGTTTTTATCACAAATTCGCCCTTTTGGGGATTCTTTGGTCAATAGCCTTGTTAACTCTATCTGATTTACACAGCTGATTTATCCTTTTCAAACTTCCAAAGGTGCTACTCCAATTTGTTTTATATATATATATATATATATATATACAGTGTTTGACAATTCATTATAACTACTCGCACGTGGCGGGTGGATTTAGGATGCTGGCGAGTAGTTGCTGCGGCTCTATGAATTCCCCTGCTCGCGCCAATTTAAAAAAAAAAAAAAAAAAAAAATCCCCCTCCCTGATTGGGCTAACGCTGGGAAGAGGGCCGGCAGGCAGCACTGGGTTAGCCTCTTCCCCCTGATCTCCCCCCCCCCTGCCCCTGGGGTGTCCACAACCTGGGATGCGGAAGATGGGGGGGGGGGGGGGGTTGTGTTGCGCGGCTGTGCACGTGGGTGGGGTGCTGCCCCGCTCCCATGTGCTTGCCTCGCTCCCATGTGCTGCCTCGCTCCCATGTGCTGCCTCGCTCCTGTGCTTGCCATGCTCTCGTGCTGCCCCCTCCCCCGTGCTGGCCCCCTCCCCCGTGCTGCCCCTCCCCGGCTGCCCCCTCCCATGCTGGCCCCCTCCCGTGCTGCCCCCTCCCGTGCGCTGCCCCCCCTCCCGTGCGCTGCCCCCTCCCGTGCGCTGCCCCCCTCCCGTGCTTGGCCCCCTCCTGTGCTGGCCCCCTCCTGTGGTTGCCCCCTCCCATGCTGCCCTGCTCCCGTGCTGGCCCCCTCCCATGCTGCCCCGCTCCCGTGCTGGCCCCCTCCTGTGCTGGCCCCCTCCTGTGCTGGCCCCCTCCCATGCTGCCCCCGCTCCCGTGCTGGCCCCCTCCCGTGCTGGCCCCCCTCCTGTGCTGGCCCCCTCCTGTGCTGCCCCTCTCCCATGTGCTGCCGCCGCTCCCGTGCTGGCCCCCTCCCATGCATAGCCCCCTCCCGTGCTTGGCCCCCTCCCGTGCTTGGCCCCCTCCCTTGCTTGGCCCCCTCCCGTGCTTGGGCCCCCCTCCCGTGCTTGGCCCCCTCCCGTGCTTGGCCCCCTCCCGTGCTTGGCCCCCTCCCCGTGCTTGGCCCCCTCCCATGCTGGCCCGCTCCCGTGCTTGGCCCCCTCCCGTGCTTGGCCCCCTCCCGTGCTTTGCCCCCCTCCCGTGCTTTGCCCCCCTCCCGTGCTTTGCCCCCTCCCGTGCTTTGCCCCCTCCCGTGCTTTGCCCCTTCCCGTGCTTGGCCCCCCTCCCGTGCTTGGCCCCCTCTCGTACTTGCACGGGGTGGGGGGGAGGCTGAAGAGCCGCGTCTTGGTGCTTCCCCCCACTCCACTGTGTGTGGAGGAGGCTTCCCCCGTCCCCCGTCGGGAGCAAGATGGCCGACCACTGCTCTGTGAGGGAGGGTGAGGTGCCTGTGTGAGCTGACACCTGCTCAGGGGAACCCCGAGGAGAGGCATCAGCCCAAGAGATCTGCTCCGGAGATACGGGGTGAGTGATGTCATCAGACCACCAACATTTAAAGCACCACTCAAACTCGGGGGTGGAAGTGAGTGTGTGTGTGTGTGTGTGTGTGTGTGTGTGTGTGTGTGTGTGTGTGTGTGTGTGTGTGTGTGTGTGTGTGTAGAGAGTGAGAGCGTAGAGGGAGAGAGAGTGTGTGTGTGGTGTGTGTAGGGTGGGGGGAGAGAGACCACAAGTAATCAGTCACCTACCCACCCAGTCACCTACCTACCCACCCAGTAAGTCACCTACCCACCCACCCATTCACCTACCCACCCAGTCAGTCACCTACCCACCCAGTCAGTCACCTACACACCCAGTCAGTCACCTACACACCCAGTCAGTCAGTCACCCACCCAGTCAGTCAGTCAGTCACCCACAGAGTCAGTCAGTCAGTCACCCACCAAGTCAGTCAGTCAGTCACCCACCCAGTCAGTCAGTCAGTCACCCACCCAGTCAGTCAGTCAGTCACCCACCCATTCAGTCAGTCACCCACCCACCCAGTCAGTCAGTCAGTCACCCACCCAGTCAGTCAGTCAGTCACCCAGTCAGTCAGTCACCCACCCAGTCAGTCAGTCACCCACCCAGTCAGTCAGTCAGTCACCCACCCAGTCAGTCAGTCACCCACCCAGTCAGTCAGTCAGTCACCCACCCAGTCAGTCAGTCACCCACCCAGTCAGTCAGTCAGTCACCCTACACACCCCAGTCAGTCACCTACACACCCAGTCAGTCAGGTCACCCACCCAGTCAGTCAGTCAGTCAGTCACCCAACCCAGTCAGTCAGTCAGTCACCCACAGAGTCAGTCAGTCAGTCACCCCACCAAGTCAGTCAGTCAGTCACCCACCCAGTCAGTCAGTCAGTCACCCACCCAGTCAGTCAGTCAGTCCACCCACCCATTCAGTCACCCACCCACCCAGTCAGTCAGTCAGTCACCCACCCAGTCAGTCAGTCAGTCAGTCACCCAGTCAGTCAGTCACCCACCCAGTCAGTCAGTCACCCACCCAGTCAGTCAGTCAGTCACCCACCCAGTCAGTCAGTCACCCACCCAGTCAGTCAGTCACCCACCCAGTCAGTCAGTCACCCACCCAGTCAGTCAGTCAGTCACCCACCCAGTCAGTCAGTCAGTCACCCACCCAGTCAGTCAGTCAGTCACCCAGTCAGTCAGTCAGTCACCCACCCAGTCAGTCAGTCAGTCACCCAGTCAGTCAGTCAGTCACCCACCCAGTCAGTCAGTCAGTCAGTCAGTCACCCACCCAGTCAGTCACCCACCCCAATAAGTCAGTCAGTCACCCACCCAGTCAGTCAGTCAGTCAGTCACCCAGTCAGTCACCCAGTCAGTCAGTAACCCAGTCAGTCACCCAGTCAGTCAGTCACACAGTCAGTCAGTGAGTCAGTCAGTCACCCACCCAGTGAGTCAGTCACCCACCCAGTGAGTCAGTCAGTCACCCACCCAGTCAGTCAGTCACCCACCCAGTCAGTCAGTCACCCACCCAGTCAGTCAGTCATCCACCCAGTCAGTCAGTCAGTCACCCACCCAGTCAGTCAGTCAGTCACACCCCCAGTCAGTCAGTCACCCACCCAGTCAGTCAGTCAGTCAGTCACCCAGTCAGTCACCCACCCAGTCAGTCAGTCACCCAGTCAGTCACCCACCCAGTCAGTCAGTCACCCAGTCAGTCAGTCACCCCCCCACCCAGTCACCGACCCAGTCAGTCACCTACCCTCTCTCTCTCTCTGTGTATCACCCACCCTCTGTGTGTGTGTGTGTGTGTCACCCACCCTCTCTCCCCTCTGTGTCTCTCCCCTCTGTGTCCCCCCCACTCTCTCTCTCTCTCCCCCACACTCTCTCTCTCTCTCCCCCACACTCTCTCTCTCTCCCCCACACTCTCTCTCTCTCCCCCACACTCTCTCTCTCTCCCACACTCTCTCTCTCTCCGACACTCTCTCTCTCCGACACTCTCTCTCTCCGACACTCTCTCTCTCTCTCCCACACTCTCCCTCTCTCTCCCACACTCTCCCTGTCTCCCACTCTCTCCCTCCCACACTCTCCCTCCCACACTCTCTCTCTCTCTCCCCTCCCACACTCTCTCTCTCTCCCTCCCACACACTCTCTCTCTCCCACTCTCTCTCTCTCCCCCCCCCTCTCTCTCTCTATCTCTCTCTCTCCCACACTCTCCCTCTCTCTCCCACACTCTCCCTGTCTCCCACTCTCTCCCTCCCACACTCTCCCTCCCACACTCTCTCTCTCTCTCCCTCCCACACTCTCTCTCTCTCCCTCCCACACACTCTCTCTCTCCCTCTCTCTCTCTCTCTCTCTCTCTCTCTCTCTCTCTCTCTCTCTCCCTCTCTCCCTCTCTCCCTCTCTCCCTCTCTCCCTCTCTCCCTCTCTCCCTCTCTCCCTCTCTCCCTCTCTCCCTCTCTCCCTCTCCCACACTCTCTCCCTCTCCCACACTCTCTCCCTCTCCCACACTCTCTCACACTCTGGATCTGGATATCTTATTTACCTTATATATCTTAACTGCCCTATACTACACCAAAATAACCTATACTGCTTTCTTCCAGATCTGACTCAAGCTTCACACGGAAGACATCGGAATCCCCCCTAACCCAGAAGACAGGTAGGGAACACCTCCCCTCCAATGTATAACATTGCGGAAATGAGGGTACCTGGACATTGAGGGACCGCGGATCAGGTAAGATCCCAGGCGGGATTTCTGCTTTAGATATTGTGAAGCGGGGACGTCCAGACACTGGTTAAGGGGTTCAGGAAACTAGTCATTCACACCTGGCTTTAATTTCTAGATCTGACATTTACACACACACACACACACACACACACACACACACACACACACACACACACACACACACACGTAACAAGGACTAATTGTAGTATAATGTAATACAATAAATACATTTATGGCAAAAACGAATGTTGTTCTGACTAGGAATTTATTAAATGTATTTTATTTATATATTTTATTTTAAAGCGGGGTTGGGGGCGGGACTAGGGTTGGGGGCGGGGTTGGGGGCGGGACTAGGTGGCGAGTAGATTTTTTGGTTGGGCGAGTAGATTTTTGGGTGATTTGTCGAATATATACATACATACACACACACACACACACACACACACATTTGTCATTCTTGATCATACTGGGAAAGACTATATTCCCCAGAGTTTGTGATTAAAAAAAACAAAACTTTGGATTGGCAGAGGTAATACCTCGCAACGTAGGTTCCATAGAAAGTATGTTACAATGTTTAGACCAGAAGGTACACACTGATATCTTCAGAAAGGAACATACAGATGAGACAATGATTATTCTAAAGCTTGCCTTAAACTAGCCAGGTACATGCTGACACATTTCAGTGACATTTCTGCAGAGGCTAATGGCCCATCGGATTAACACAGCCGGGGACCCCCGCTGTTAATCCGATGGGCCATTAGTCTCTGCAGAAATGTCACTGAAATGTTTCAGCATGTTCCCAGCATGTACCTGGGTCTTGTTGGTGATTGCCACTGGTTTGTTTTAGAATAACCGTCGGCACTACAGTAGCAGAAACACATTACTTCATGCCACTAAGAAATCACAAACTCTGGGGAATAAAGTCTCTCCCAATATGATCAAGAATGACTAATGTACTACCAAAAAATACTTTTTTCCAAAATTGATGGGATGTTTTCCCTGTGGGCGCTGTAAAATTTGTAAGTACGTACAGTACCTAAAACTAAAACATTTAAGAATGTCGGAGTATGAAAAGTCATATAACATTTTGTCTTTTATCAACTGCAACACTGAATACGTGATTTACATGTTAAACTGTGGATGCAATAAAAGATGTACGTTGGTTTAACCACCATAATGTTCAAACTCTGCATAATTGAGCATTTGAGACTGATTCTTAAAAAAGACTTAAACCATCCAGTCTCAAAACATTTCAGTGAGTGCCAAAATGGATCTCTTAGCAATTTTAAATGCACTGCTATTGAACACATCAGTATTCAATTAGAGGAGGTGACAGGATCAAGGCTCTCTACAAGAGAGAAGCCTACTGGATCTTCTCGCTAGAGACTTTAGTCCCTAAAAGGTTAAACTCAGAATATTTTCTTTAAAATTTTCGTTAAATTTAGACTAAATATATTCTTAATTTATTTTAATTATTTAGTATAGTTTTTTTGTATATTTATAATTTTTATGCTTTGTATTCATTTTCAGGCTTTTTTAAATATGATTATATTTCACATATAGATGTGTTACAATAGCATATCATAGTTGGATGTTTATTTGTAACTTTGACTGTGTTCAATATTATTGTCCTCATACAGTTTTTTGATCCATTCATGTGTTGCTGTTATTCAATATGGTCCTTTTTTCTATACAACCTACAGGGTTGTTTTTGATGGGACATATTCATTTTGCTGTGTCTGGCTTTTTCATCAAGGTTCTTTGGATTAGTCTATTTCAATATAGGATATAGTCATCTGTAGCCAATAGGACTTCATATTTGTGTGTGTGTGTATATATATATATATATATATATATATATATATATATATATATATATATATATATATATATATATATATATATATATACATACTAGCTGAGAGACCCGGCGTTGCCCGGGATGTGAACCGTGAATAAGTATGTGTAAATGTTGTATGATAATGTGTATTGCAAACTTTTAATGTCATGTGAATGTTATGTAATATTTGTGAAAAGTGTGTTTGTAAACCAACAACAGTAGAAAGCACATGTATATGAGGCCAATTTTGCTAAGTGTATGTTACTTGTTACGGTTGTTAGTTCATAAAATGTTATTGTTGGAAAGCCTTGGTGAAAGATGGTTATGTCCATTTTTGAGAGTAGTGTATTTCAGTCAGCTTGAAGTGTGTGTTGGCGAAATTGTTGGTAAGAAAAGATGAGTGCAGTGCATTGAGTGTGTTTGTGGTTTGTTGAAGTTGCTATGACAATATTTAGAGGTGAGGCAAATGTAGCAAAGTGTATGTTCATTGTAAGGCTTGTTTGTAAACCACATTTTTGGTAGTTCCACTTGGAGCACAGATGTACAATTGTTGGGGGGATCCAACTCTAGAGCACGCAACATATAACTGGCCGTGGGAGAAACATGGTGATTGTAAGTTTATACCAGTGCACTTGATTGACTGTCCTTGTGCTTTGTTGATGGTGATAGCAAAACCTAGTTTGATGGGGAACTGTAGCTGTTTGAAAGTAAAAGGCATATCTGTTGGAATGAGTGGAATGCGGGGGATGAAGACATCTTGGCCTTTGGCGTTGCCGGTTAAGATAGTAGCTTCAATTAGGTTGGGCCTCAATGTTTTGATGCACAGTCTGGTTCCATTACAAAGGTTAGGTGTGTGTAGGTTGCGAAGTAGCATGATGGGTGATCCAACTTTCAGGCGAAGGTGATGTGGTGGCATTCCAGATGGTTCCAGGGAGTGTAGGAATTCTGTTGGGTAGTTCACGGCTTCATCGGTATCCACAACTGTATCGATTGAGTTGTATTGAGTAATTGTGTTTGGAAGAATGTCTTGAATTTGATGATTTAGGTCATTGACAGAAGTATTTTTGTCAGCAAGGATGGCTCTTTCACAGAGCCACTGGTGGTTTGTGTAATTGTGTATGAGATTTGGATAGACGTGATGTATGAGATCTTGAAGTGATGTCATCATGTTACAAAAATGTGTGGGAAAAGCAATTTCACCTGATGTCAAGTCAGTAGGTAATGTACCTTCACCAATTTGAAGAAGGGTGTCTGCAAAAGCTTGGTCATTTGAGTGGCCGAGTAGTTGGACTCGCATATTGGTTGTTAATGGGAAATGTTTGACATGTCGCCATAAAATAGAGGATTTGAGGCATACATGAAGTTCGTCTGCTGGTGTGGATCGTGGTATGACTGGAAGTGTTTGTCTGAAATCACCAGCTAAAAGAATGACAGCGCCACCCATTATTTGTTTATTGTTACGCAAGTCTTCCAAGGTTCTATTAAGGGCTTCAAGTAATTTTTTTATGGTACATTCATCCCAAACAATAAGTTTGCAAAGTTGAAGAACGCGTGCTTGTCCAGATGTTTTGGTAATATTACATGTTGGATTTTCTTCATGAGCAATGTTTAGAGGTAATTTAAGAGCTGAGTGCACAGTTCTTCCTCCATCCATAAGAGTGGCTGCAATGCCAGATGATGCTAGTGCAAGTGCAACATCATTGTGCATTCTTATTTCTGCAAGGAGTAAATTTATGAGAAATGTTTTGCCTGTTCCACCTGGAGCATCAAGAAACAGTATTGCACCTTGTCCGTTGGTGATGTGCTCCATGATGTTGTCATAGGTGGTAAGTTGTTGTGCAATTAACATTGGTTTTCTTGTTGCAACATATTGTTGTAGATGTGAAATATTGTATTGTTTCTCTCGCATAAGCTCTGTATTGAGTACATCGTGATGATTACGTTGTGGAGATTGTAGACCTAATTGAAGTAGTGTTTTTTTTATTGATAGATAGACATGTATCTTCTAACAATATGAGTACCTCATTGAAAATCTCTGGTGAAAAGTGAACATTGAGTGATGGATTGTCTCTCTGTGCTTTGGCAAGTATATCTTCACTCATGCTTTCTCGATATGTGTCCCATAGAGTGTTGGGGTTTGATGGGTTGCAGGTGGTAAGGATAATGGCAAAAAGGTTGCGAATTTTGGCTGGCAATGACTGTAATGCAGCTTCGGCTAATGTACTATTCCAGTGTTGATCATCCTCTAGTAAGCCAAGCTTTTGGCAAGCTTCTCGATAAGTCTCACACAGTTGACCGTTGACAGATTTAAGAGCGTCAAATGAATTTGGCCCTGGAACGGTATGATGTAGCATTCTGAGAAAGAAGCATTCAGCGTTGTTTGGGTGAACTGTGTAGACACGCCCTAAGGCTTCACTTGCAAGGGCATCCGTTCCGGGAAGAGCTATACCCTGCTTTCTTTTCTTGAACTGTTTTGTGGATGCATTCCAAGTGTAATATCGTGGAGTTTCCGGATAAAGCAATGTCCTTGCAAAAGAGTCGTGTTGACATAATTGAAAGAAGGCAGTTAAAGCTGTGTTTGGTGGTTGAGCAGCAACTGCCTCTGTGTTGTGAGGTGTGAAGTATACTCTCTGTCCATTTTCTAAATGAACAGTGAGGTGAACAACGGTTGGGTGTCGTTCGTGAATGGGAAAAGCGAAAATCCTCCAAACGGCTTCATTACTACTTATATATCTTCCCAGCTTGTAGAGTGTCACTTCGTCCCGGATGTGTTCATTTGTGATTCCGAAAATGGCCATGTCGCTTCCCTTGTTGACATACTTGCAAATGTATTTAATAGATTTAACCGAATTACAGTATTCGACATTGATGTGTGCGTTATAAATTTTAGTTAGAAGTGGACAATATGGAACAACCCATTTGTTGTCGACTTGGATGTGTTTGTTGCCTCGAATAGTCATTGTTGCTGTGTATCCACCGTCTGTGGGAGCGCGTCTTCGATATTGAGGATATCCATCATCTCCACTTTGTGTGTCTGCAATGAATGGCTTAGGAAATTTTTTGGTGCATTTACCGTCTTTCATACATGGTGCATGAATATTAATTTTTCCACATGGGCCATGAATCATATTTTTGGTGACTATTGCAAATAGTATTGGGTCTTCTTCTGGATTTGGCAACTCTGCTGAGATAACGTTATTGATGTCTATGGCATGTAGCTTTTCTTTGAGCCATATAAGAATATGAGCATGTGGAAGACCTCTTTTCTGCCACTCTATTGAGTACATCCAGCATCGTGTTTGTCCAAAGATATAACTCTTAGTGATGATGTAAATTAATGTGATTAGTTTTTGTCGAAATACTCTGGCGATTAAGTCGTGTCGATCGCTGTGTGCCTGTCCATCCCCAAGTTCTTGTTTTATTTCTGGCCAAGCTGGATTACATGTTAATGTAATAAAAAAAGTCTGGTCGTCCATATGCTCGAACATATGCCATAGCGTCTTGAGCATATTCGTGCATGTGTCGAGGACTTCCTGTGAATGTTGCTGGTAGAATTAACATTTTGCCTATGTTGTCAACGTGACCATCGTTGCCAACAGTATCCCTGAGATGTATGTATTGATCAACGCAAAGTTGTTTTTGATGTAAACGTATGTGTAGAAGACGCTCACTTTCAATTTTTGCATACATGTCAACAATAAACTGATGAAAGAGTTGGCGACAATGTAAAATGTGGTTTTGCGATGCATCTCGTATCATTAATCTGTATGCGTAGAAGTCCATAGCGGAGACAGTTTTATTTGTGTTTGCTTGGGAAGCTGGGTCTACTTGCATGATGTTGAAGTGATAGCCATCGTCACCGTTCCAAAGTATGAGAGGGTATTGAAGTGCATCATATGAGCGATGTGTTTCACAAATGCGTGTGAGTGAATGAGCGCGTCGCTGAAGAATGATGTCCCGTGTATTAAATTGTTCCCCTGCTATAACAATAGCGACTTCGTTGATTTGTGGAGCATTAAAGCGACGTTCATGTTGACCCACTGGTGTTTTGTCCGCTCTGATAATGACTTTATAGTCATCAGTTGGCATGCGTTCAAGTGATGTTTTGAATGTGTTAATGAGACGGTTGTGTTCATATAACATCCTTTGTAAGGAGATGACAATATCACGTCTTGTATCGGGTATAGATTGGAATCGTTGATCAGCTTGTTGTTGTTCATCACCCATGAAGTAAATTTGCAAGAATTGTGGATCTTGTTCTGGTAATGGGAGCAGAGAGCCGGCCCTGTGGTAAACTTGACCTTGTATTTTGAAAGTACTTTTAAATCCTATTTGTTCCACTATAGATGTAGCACCAAAGGATGTCATTTGGAAACAGGAGTTGTATTTGCGTATGTTTTGGAGAAAATGTTTTGATTCTGAAGTTGTTCCTGACATGTATGAAAGAAGTGGATTTGGGTGTGAGTGTAGAGGTGGTAACTGAACTTTGCCATTGCTGCAGCACATTCCAGCTGATTCCTTGTGGAATTTCTTTGCTTGACAGTAGCGACATATAGTGTCAATGTGTCCAATGTTGACCTTTGGATGTTGCTGGTATAGTATGTGTGGATTATTTAGGAAAGCAGCGCGTAGCAAAGTGTAATGTGTTGAATGCGTTAATGTACTTATGTGTGTGTTGTTGTTCTTGTAGTGTCTCTGTTGTTGTGTTTTGTTGTGCTCTTGATGTTAGCCGTATTGTTCTGTGTTTAGCAAGGCGTGTTGCATGTTGTTCTGGATTCTCTGTGGCTCTTGATGTTGTAGCTCGTAGTCGCATTTTTGCCAGGTGTCTTTCATGTTGTTCTCGTGTTTCTGCGGCTCGTGATCTTCTGGTACGTGGTTGGTCTTTTGCAAGGCATGCCTCATGCTGTTCTGTAGTCTCTGCGGCTCGTGATCTTGTAGCACGTTGGTCTTTTGCAAGGCGTGCCTCATGCTGTTCTGTAGTCTCTGCGGCGCGTGATCTTGTAGTACGTTGTTGGTCTTTTGCAGGCGTGCCTCATGCTGTTCTGTAGTCTCTGCAGCTCGTGATCTTCTAGCCCATTGTTGGTCTTTTGCAAGGCGTGCCTCATGCTGTTCTGGAGTCTGAGCGGCTCTTGATGTAGTTGGTGTGTCTCTGTGTTTTTGTTGTTGTTGTTGTCGTTGTGTTGCTCGTCTGACTCTGGCTCTGTCTCTTTGTTGTGCAAGGCGTGTTTGGCGCTCTAGTGTTTGATTAGCAGGTGATGCTGTGTGTGTGTGTGTGTGTGTGTGTGTGTTGATGATTTGGTGTGTTAGGATGCTGTGTGTTTCTTTGTCCCTTTGATGTACCTGGTGTGTGTGTATTATATGGAAGTAGTGTGTGATGTTGCTGTGTGCTATCTGTTGCTGTTGATGTTGTGGTTGTGAGTATTTGTTGGTGAGCTATTGTGTCTTGCGTTGTGAGCTGTTTGTTTTGATTGTGTGCGTGCATTTCAACGTGTGTGAAATGGGTGTGTGCATTGTGTGGTGTAGTAGATATCCTTGCTGTATGCGTGTGACCTTCATTGTCAGGGTGTGTATGTTTTGTTTTCCGAAGGTGTTTTTTGGGTGGCATGTTTTGGGTTGGCAAGATGTGTTGTTTGTGTTGAGGTTTTGATGTGCGGTATTGTAGGTGGTGTAGAGCAGTTGTGTGTGTAACTTGTGGTGTGTTGTTGAAAGTAGGTGGTGTGTGTGTGTGTTGCGGTAGGTGTGGTGTGTGATGTTAGTAAAGTGTTTCAGTGCGTGTGTGTTTAGTATACTTCCTGATGTTGTTGTGTCAACGGGCACTTGGATCCAATTCTTGTGTTCTGTGTTTTGGCTACAGCGTTCAGGTGTGGAGGTGTTCAAGGCATCCGGCGGTGGTCCGTGAAAGGGTTGTAAATGGGTTAAGTGTGACAGTATTGAGGGGTGTTTTGTGGTTGTTGTGTGGTGTGTGTGTGTGTGTTTGAATGTTGTGTATCTTGGTGGGTGCTTGTGAGTGTTGTGTGAATGTTGGTTGTGTGTGTGTGTATGTGTTGTGTTTTTGTGTTGTGTGTGATGATTGCTTGTGTGGGGTGGGTGTGTGAGTGTGGGGTGGGTGGGTGAGTGTGGGGTGGGTGTGTGAGTGTGTGGGTGAGTGAGTGTGGGGTGTGTTGGTGAGTGAGTGTGGGATGGGTGAGCGTTGTGTGGGTGAGTGACTGTTGTGAGTGTGGGTGAGTGTTGGGTGTGTGAGTGGTGGGTGGGTGTGTGATTGAGTGTTCTGTGTCAGTGTTGGGTGTGTGTTGGCTGTGTGGGTGTATGTGTGAGTGTTGCGTGTTTGGGGGTCTGAGGTGTGTGTGTGTGTATGTTGGAGTATTGGTTGTGTGGTTGGTGGAGTATTGGGTGTGTGTGGTTTGTGTAGTGTTCGGTGTGTGTGTGGGTGAGTGTTGTGTGTGTCTGTGATGACGGTTTGTGCACCAAATGACAGATAGTGTCGAAGTAGTATTGTGTTAATAATGTTTTTTATTTAAACAAAAAGCCGACTGGCTGTATGAGGTGTGTTGGGCACGGAGGGGGTGTGTTGGTGTGCATGTTTGCGGGTTGATTTGTCGTTGTAGGGGTGGGGTGGTGTGGTGGTTGAGGTGCAAGGGGAGGGTTGGCATACACGTGGTAATTTGCATTCTCTTCAGTGTAGTGTGTGTGTCACCACGGTGAAGGTGAGGTGTGTTTCCAGCGGAGAGGGTGTTGTGGGTGTAGGGGATTGTTGAATTGTTGTTGTGTGTGGCGTATCAGCACAGGAGGGTTGGGTGTGTGTGTGGATGAGGGCGTGTTGTGTGGGTGAGTGTGGTGTGGGTGTGTGTGAGTGGTGGGTGGGTGTTGTGTGTGGGGGTGAGATGAGTGTTTGTGCAATAAATGACACAGACGGCTCAATTTTCATTGTCTTCCAAATATCTTTTATTTCAACGAAGAGCTGAGTTCCTGTGGGAGGTGTGTTGCCAGCTGAGGGGGTGTGTTGGTGTACACGTTTGGGGGGGTGGGGGGTTGATGTGCAAGGGGAGGGGGTGGCCAGACCTGTAAATTTGAATTGTGTTGAGTGTAGTGTAGTGTAGTGTGTCTGGCAGCACGGTGAAGGGGAGGTGTGTTTCTCGTGGCGAAGGTGTGTTGGGGTGTTTTGCGGTGGTTGTGTTGTGGGGGGTAGCGTGCCTGATGTTGTGTGTGTGTATGACGTGGCTGAGGGCGTGTGGCGTGGCTGAGGGCGTGTGGCCGAGGGTGTGTTTGTGTGTGTGTGTGCGTGGCTGAGGGCGTGTGTGCGCATGGCTGAGGGCTTGTGTGTGCGTGGCTGAGGGCGTGTGGCGTGGCTGAGGGCATGTAGCTTGGCTGAGGGTGTGTGGCGTGGCTGAGTGCGTGTGTGTGCGCGCGTGTCTGAGGGAGTGTGTGTGCGCCATGGATGAGGGCGTGTGGCTGAGGGTGTGATTTTGCATGGCTGAGGGCGTGGATGTGCGTGGCTGAGGGCTTGTGTGTGCATGGCTGAGGGCTTGTGTGTGCGTGGCTGAGGGCTTGTGTGTGCGTGGCTGAGGGAGTGTAGCTTGGCTGAGGGTGTGTGGCATGGCTGAGTGCGTGTGTGTGCGCGCGTGTCTGAGGGAGTGTGTGTGCGCCGTGGATGAGGGCTTGTGACATGGCTGAGGGCGTGTGGCTGAGGGTGTGTTTGTGCGTGTGTGTGCATGGCTGAGGGCGTGTGTGTGCGTGGCTGAGGGCTTGTGTTTGCGTGGCTGAGGGCTTGTGTGGGCGTGGCTGAGGGCGTGTGTGCGTGGTGCGTGGCTGAGGCCGTGTGTGTGCGTGGCGCGTGGCTGATGGCATGTGTCGTGGCTGAGGGCGTATGTGTGTGTGTGGCTGAGGGCGTGTGGCTGGCTGTTGGTTGTGTGTCTGAGTGTTGTTTGTGTGTGTGTTTGTGTGTAAGTGACCGTGTGAGGCTCATTTTTTTTTCCAAGCAGACATGTGGCAGGACGTGTTGAATGAAGGTAAGGTGTGTGGGCCCTAATGAGTGTTTGTTGCGGCCTAGGGGGGGGGGGTGCGTGCTACGGGAGTGTTTGTGGGGGGGTGCGGGCTACGGGAGTGTTTTTGGGGGGGCCCTCCGGGATACAGGAGGGCTTGCGGTGTGCGGGAGGTGTTGTGGTGTTGTGTTGTAGATCCGTGCGTTGTCCGGTGGCGATGTGTGAGTATCAGAGTGCGATGTGGGCTCGGGGGGGGCGGGTTCATGTTCTGTGTGGGTGTTGCGGCCTCCGGAGGAGCTCCGTGCGTTGTCCGGTGGCGATGTGTGAGTATCAGAGTGCGATGTGGGCTCGGGGGGGGGGGTTTATGCTCTGCGTGGGTGGGTGTTGCGGCCTCCGGAGGAGATCCGTGCGTTGTCCGGTGGTGATGGTGTTCTGTGGCGGTGAAAGTGAGTAGGTAGCAGAGCAGAGTGGTGAGTAGGTAGCAGAGTGTGTGTTTGTTTGGTGGGGGTGTGTAGTGTTTTGCCGGTGAAGGTGCGGTCCGGCGTGGTTGTGTTGAGGTGAAGGGGAGGGGTGTTGGCAGTGTAGGCCATAGTGTGTGCGGGCCGTAGAGGGGCTGCGGTACCGGGAGAGGTGTGGCGTGCGGTCGTGGTCTTCATTTGTGGGGGGGGAGGGGGTAGGGGGGTGTTGTTAAGAGGCGTTGTCCGTGGGTATGCGCTCCGTGTGTGGAGGTGATCGTGCGGTGTTGTGTGAGGGTGGGGAATGTTGCAGTGGTGAAAGCAATATTTATATAGGTAAGAGTCTGTACCTGATTCCGCAGTTCTTTTCGTGGTAGCAGGCGGTGAGGGTTTTGTGGGTTGAGAGCTGTTATGCGTGGTCCCAGAGCAGTGAGGGTTAGGTGCTGTGTAGCGTTCCCAAATCTCCCAGAGCAGTGAGGGTTAGACACAGGACAGACAGACAGGCATACGACGGTTTGACAAATATATATATATATGTATATATATATATATGTATATGTATATATATATATATGTGTAGAAACACAGAAAAAACAGGCGCACTCATAGCGTAAAAAGGTATAACAATATATTTATGGAGTCAAGGATTTAAAAATGCACACTCACAAACACAGCTTAATAAAAAGCATTTTTGAGTAAAACTCAGCCAGCCAGACGCAGGAACCCGGTAACGGATAACTTCAGTGTAGTGTCCGGTGTAAATACACTGCAGCAGCCTCTGTGAACGCCCCCGGAGCCCGGGGAGCACGAGGGACACCGCCTTCCTCTCAATCCGGCATCACAAAGTGAGTTCTCAGCTCCAGGTACCGCGAGAACTCAGTGACGTCAGTGGATTCGACCGGAGAAAGTTCCCATGAAAACAACGGGTGGACGGCTGAGATAAATGCTTCCAAAGAAGCAATAAAATGCTGTAGCAAGCCAGTGAGTGGAAATATAATAAAACTGGGCAGTACACCTCCACAAAACACTCTCTCCGCGTTTCGTCTCAAAGAGACTTCATCAGGAGTAACAGCATAGGTGTGGAACGTAGTATTATAGTAAGATGAACCAATCAGGACACAGAAGACTACTAATTGCTAATCAGGTACAGGAGGTCAATGTAAGGATAATATTAACCCCTATATGTTCCAGAACACATATAGGCAAAGTGAGCCAACAATACTAGAGAAAATGACCAAATAAACAGATACATATAATAACATACACTTTAACAATTTCAATTAAAATACATTTAGGTACTACAGCAAAATATAATGTAGCATGATATAGCATAATGTAACATCATTGCCAGAATAAACAGATGCTAGTAGAGAAATAACATTACTCCAAATAATTGGGGTCAATAAATCTCCACTAGATAGTACATGTACAGAGATAATGATATTACTATAGAGATTCAGATAGACCAAAGTACAAATGACGACAGAGTGGGCAAGGGGGGGGGGAGAAAGTGATAAAGGGAAGGGGAGGGGAGGGAGAGGGGAAAAAAAGGGAAACGGGAAAAGGAAAAAAAGGGGGGGGGGATAACAATGGGAAGGAAACAATGGGAAAGGGGCAGAAAAAGGGGAGTAAGGAATGGACAAAACCAGAAAAGGAAGAATGGACGGAGAAGGATTTTGGATCAATGGTGGTCACGCAAGCAAAGCTGATACTGCTATATACACAAAATGATCTTTTTGTAAATATACCATATCTAGACCACTGTCAAAAGGGAACAATCAAACACACCAACTGAGCCAGTGCGGTAATACGAGTGCCACCACGGAGGGAACAAAATAAATCGCTCAACCCAGACCTCCGTGAAAGCACCGCACCCCACAACAAGCATGAATGTGTCATTATACTACTGTACTAATGTCTATTGTGTCATTGAGACCCCATGGACATAACGTGCCAAGTACATATATCCAGTAGGTCTCCCTGACACATAATTTCTTATCACATATATCCAGATATATATCACATATATCTTATCACATATGACCCCATGGACATAACGTGCCAAGTACATATATCCAGTAGGTCTCCCTGACACATAATTTCTATCACCCTCCGAAAGGGAAGGTGAAATGGCCTCGATACCAAAGATGGACAGAGAGCAGGGATCCTTACTGTGTACACTATCAAAGTGCCGTGATAAGCAATGTGACTGAAGACCATGTTTCACATTTCTACGTTGCTCGAGAAATCTAGTACTAACAGTCCTTGACGTGCGGCCCACATATTGTAGACCGCAACGGCAAGTAATGAGATATATAATGTAGGTACTAAGACAATTTATATAGTGTTTTATCTCATGTACAGAACCATTAGAAAAGGATTTAAAGGAATTAATTTTACTTATATGCCCACAAGTAATATATCTATTCCTACCACAGGGGAAATTTTGTACTGATTTGTATACTAGATTTGTATAATTAACCAGTTTGATTCATATTTGCTGTTTGTTCTTTATTCCATTGTGTAGCTTAGGTTCTTTATCAGTGTTCTAGACTAGTCAGCCTTGGGGACATTGTGGATCCTTTGTATATGTTTTATGTGTCTAAATTTTGATACCTTTGTACGCTAGAGTGCTATTTTGGGATTCTTTTTTCTGTTTTCACATATTTATCATCCCTAGCACCGCCAGTAGTGTTGATTTTGCACACTTTACTGAATTTAGCACTTCTTATTTATGGTCTGTTGCAGACTTCTTTTTTGTTTCTTATATATATATATATATATATATATATATATATATATATATATATATATATATATATATCTTGACAAATCACCCACAAATCTACTCGCCGAACCAAAAAATGTACTTGCCACCTAGCCCGCCCCCCAAAACAGAGAAATTGAATAAATTCCTAGTAAGAACAACATTCGTTTTTGACATAAGTTTATTTATTGTATTACATTTATACTTTACTACAGTTAGTCCTTGTTACGTGCATGTGTGTGACTAGTTTCCTGCACCCATTAACCAGTGTCTGGATGCCCCCTCTTCACAATATCTAAAGCAGTAATCCCACCTGGGATCTTATCTGACCCGCAGTCCCTCAATGTCCAGGTACCTCATTCCCGCAATGTTATAAGTTGGAAGGGATGTGTTCTCTACCTGTTAGGGGGGATTCTGATGTCTCCCGTTTGAAGCTTGAGAGTCAGATCTGGAAGAAAGCAATATAGGTTATTTCGGTGTAGGTAAAGGGCAGTTAAGATATACAGGGTAAATAAGATATCCAGATACAGAGAGGGAGGCGAAGAGGCAGAGAGGGGGGAGAAAAGGCAGAGAGGGGGGAGAAGAGGGGGAGAGAGGCAGAGAGGGGAGAGAGACTGGGAGACAGAGAGAGACTGGGAGATGGAGACAGAGGGAGACTGACTGGGGGGTGACTAGGTGGGGAGGAGGTGACTGACTGGGTTACTGGGTGGGGAGGGGGTGACTGATTGGGGGGTACCTCTGGTGTCCTACACACACACTCCCATGCACACACACATTCTCCCATACACACACACACACTCTCCCATACTCACCCACACACTCTCCCATACACACACTCTCCCATACACTCACACACACTCTCCCATACACACACAAACACACAAACACACTCTCTCTCATACACACACGCTCTCTCATACACACACACACTCTCCCATACACTCACACACACTCTCCCATACACACACACACTCTCCCATACACACACATTCTCACATACACACACACACACACACACACACACACACTCTCCCATACACACACACAGTCTCCCATACACACACACACACATTCTCCCATACACACACACACATTCTCCCATACACACACACACACACACACACACACACACACACACACACACACACACACACACACACACACACACACACACACACACACACACACACACACACCGTTACACACACTCTCTCTCTCTCTCTCTCTCTCTCTCTCTCTCTCTCTCTCTCTCTCTCTCTCCACACACGGGGGTGGAGGAAGAGACGAAAAGCCATGACCAGCACCACCACCACGCTCCCCCAGCACCCATCTCTCGCCCTGTGTGGTCAGCCACGGGGACTGGGCGAGAAGAGAGAACTGGGGGGGAACACCCCGCTACCATCTCCCACCAAGCTGGTAGACACAGGGACCTGGGGGGAAGCGGGGAACACCCCCGCTACCATATCCTGCCCCACGCGGGCAGCCACGGAAACCAGGGGGGAAAAGCGGGGACTAGGGGGGGGGGGAACAACCCCGCTACCATCTCCCACCCTCCTGGTAGACATGGGGACCTGGGGGGAAGCAGGGACCAGGAAGGGGGACCTGGGGGGGAATCGGGGACCGGGGCAGAAGGGGGGAACACCCCCATTACATCTCCCAGCACATGGGCAGACAGGGGGACGGGAGGAAGCGGGGACTGGGGGGGGGGAACACCCCCACTACCATCTCCCACCCTGCGGGCAGAGATGGGGACTGTGGGGAAGCGGGGAACACCCCCGCTACCATCTCCCGCCCCACAAGCCAGTTCACAAGCGGGGGGGTTCACAAGGTAGTGGGCCGCGGGATGCAATGGAGTACTAACCTCTTCAAGCAGAAAGGAAGAGGATGTGCCTGCATGGCCTGAGCCTGGATGAAAAAAAAAAATCATGGCAGCCCGCCAAGTCCTGTCAGCCAATCAAGCTGCTGGATTTAAAAAAAAATTTCGGCACGAGCAGGGAAAATTTCACAGAACCACGTGCGCTGCTTGGGCGGCCATGATGAGATCGCCACGAGGTCAAATCCACTCGCCCGGGGCATGTGGGCGACTGGGTTTGTCGAACACTGTATAAGTGTGTGTGTGTATATATATATATATATATATATATATATATATATATATATATATATATATATTGTTTTTTATATCATCTGAGACAACAAGCAATTCCTTATGGGATACTACCCGGATCTGTATGCAACAGAATAATTAATATCATTGGCCAATGTGGTCTATATACAGTTTAATGGAGGATTTGCTATATATATATATGTGTGTGTGTGTGTGTACGTGTTTTTTGTCTTCATTTATATGGCTAAGCATTTTAATGTAACATTGTAACAATATTCCTTGGTTCACTATGATTTACTATTGCTGTTATATTTAACAATTTACTTAAAATTTTTATTGGTGCAGTCTTTCAATTATTTTTATTTATTTTTATGTGCATTTGTATTTATATGTGTATTGCCATCCATATACCATCAATACTAATGCTCAGACATCATTACTATTTTTCTTCTGATATGATTGTGAACACCAACATAGGATACCTATGTATATACTGTCCCGGCCAAGCTCAGTCTAAAGCTTGCCAGGAGCTGGCCGAGATCATAGCGGGCCGTAGCAGGCTAGCCGCGGGTCCGCTCTCCGTTTAAAAACGGAATTTCCTGCGCGGCGGCCGCTTCAATAGATAATTGTGCTTACTATTGAAAGCGCCCGAGGCGCGGGAAAACCGGCCGAAACCGGCCCGGTTTCGGCTGGAGACAGCACGCGCGCCGCCCGCGCTATTTTTTTTTTTTTTTCAACTTTCATTTTTATTTGTGGAAAGCATATATACAGAAACTCACCTCCCATAGGCACACATTATAGGCCCACCACAATTTTATTTTGAACAGCTGTTAACTTTGACAGCACTAGGCGCACCACATGCAGAGACAAAAGACAAGACATACTTGACTCACAGTACTGGGGGGGGGGGGCAACACTAGGGGTGGGGGGGGAAAGGGCGGGGGAAGGTCCCAAAAGTTGTTGGAGGAGGGTCCGAGCGGTCCTGAGATGTATAGTTGTCTGCTTTTCCGGATCTGTTGCGCAATATAAGCGCTGGGTGGCTCTGACTAGCGTGTTCCTGCGTCTGATTCTAGTCTATCACATCCAAGGAGAACCCATCTATTGTTATTAATGCAAAATTGAGGCGGCGTCCAACCCCGGGATGATAACTTGTTCCAACCACGGGTTCCATACTTTTAGAAATTTAGTGCCAGAGTCGTTGATCCAACTCGTCAACTGTTCCATCTGGCAAACATGCCAAATTCTGTTCCTGATTTTGGGGAGAATTGGGATCTCATTCTGCTTCCACAATGCCGCAATCTCACAACGGGTGGCGGTCGCAAAGTGCATGACCAGTTTGTGCGTCGTTCTAGACATGCCCTGGGGCCGCCTGCCCACAAGGAACAGCCACGGGTCCAGGGGGATCTCTAAGTCGAGCATCCCTTGCAGCCAGTCTCGAATTTTTTCCCAAATCGGGACCACCCTTGGGCAAGACCACAGCATGTGTTTAAGGTCAGCTAATTCTCCGCACTGTTTAGGGCAGAGCGGCGAATAACCTCTGACAAATTTAGATAATTTGACTGGGGTGTGGTACCACTGCATGAGGACTTTATATGCGTTCTCCTTTAATGTGACACATATTGAACTTTTCGCTGCAGTTTGCAATATGTATTTCCAGTCATCGTCCTCTAAAGTCTCCCCTAGCTCTGTCTCCCACTGTCTCATGTATCGTAGGTGGGGGGAGTCTTTACCAGCCGGACAGACCACCTCCCTGTACATACGAGAAGTCAGTCCCCTTGTGTCCGTTGGATTTGAACACAGCCGTTCAAAATTAGTTCGTGCGGGTCGAATGGGAAATTTGTTATAAAATGCCCTGACCTGGAGGAATCGAAATAACTCTGCATTTGGTAAATTTGATTCTTCTTTAAGCCAATCGAATGTCTTGATAGATTTTGTACCCTCCAGGTCAATTAGTCGATTATACCCAGCTTGCGTCCATCTTATGAATTTATCACCTTCCAGCCCCGGAGCAAAATCCGGATTGCCCCAGAGGGGGGTCATCAGAGATTGTGGTGACGTTAGGTTAGCTTTCAATTTGACTGTCTCCCAAACCGCTAAGGAGTTCGCTATTGCGCAGAGCGGCGACCCAATGTCTTTTTTGCATTGTTTTGGTAACCAAATTAGCTCGTGTAGTGTCACTGGCGCGCAACATTCCCTTTCCAGCTCTGTCCATCTTCTTTTTTTTGGGTCCGCGTGCCATTGAATAATTTGGCTTAATTGTGCCGCTTTATAGTACGCCAACAGGCAAGGTACCGACAGTCCTCCTTTTACCACTGGTTTAGTCAGTAGACTTTTTGCAATTCGTGGGCGTTTTTTATTCTAAATAAATTGGATGATGTGAGCTTGAAGGGCTTGGATCTCAGATTTAACCAGCGGTATTGGTAGGGTCTGAAACAGATATAGTAGCTTAGGCAGCAAGTTCATCTTTATGCTACTAATCCTGCCAAACCACGATATCCCGTAATCCGCCCAACCCCTGAGATCCTCTTTGAGCTTCTTCATCATCTTGGGGAAGTTTGCCTTATATAAAGTATTATAATCCCTGGTGATATATACCCCTAAATATTTGATAGCGGAGGGTTGCCATTTGAAATTGAAGTTTAGTTCTAATAGTTTTTCAGTAGGTTTGGCAGATTGATATTGAGCGCCTCTGACTTGGCCTGGTTAATTTTAAACCCTGAGACCATGCCAAATGTGCCCAGGATCTCAAAGACATTGGGCAGGGTTGTCAGTGGCTTAGAGATCGTTAGGATCACGTCGTCTGCATACAATGCAGCTTTATGATGCTGACCCCCTATCTGAATTTCTGTTATATTGGGGTTTAATCTTATATGGGCTGCAAGGGGCTCAATGCAAAGGGCAAAGAGTAGTGGGGACAGCGGGCAGCCCTGACGGGTCCCGCTCCGTATATTAAACAGTTCTGATGGGAAACCTTGGTGTCTTACTCTCGCAGTGGGTCCTGAGTATAGGGCCATTATGGCCTCCAGCAGGTGGCCCCCAAACCCAAACACCCCCAGCGTCTCTCGTAAGTAAGACCAATCAATACGATCAAATGCCTTCTCGGCATCCAGGCTCAACACCATTGACGGTATGTCTTTCTTTTTTGCCAAATCAATCAGATCTATTATCCGTCTGGTGTTATCTGCTGCCTGTCTGCCTGCAATGAAGCCTACTTGATCCGGGTGAATCAGACCCGGAAGGACGCTACCCACCCTGTTAGCTATGAGTTTGGAGAAGATTTTAATATCCGAATTAATCAGGGAGATTGGCCGGTAGCTCTTGTAGTCTACCGGGTCCTTACCAGGTTTGTGGATCACTGAGATTGAAGCCTGGAGCATCTGGGTCGGGAAGGGCTCTCCCTCCAGGATCCCATTAAATAGTTTCAACAGATGGGGGGCTAGGATCTTACAAAAAATTTTATAGTATAAATTGGAGTAGCCATCGGGGCCCGGGGCTTTGGCTGGTTTAAGGGACTTAATTACCTCTGTTATCTCTTCCAAGGTGAAATCACCTTGTAAGGCCTCTTTCTCCACCCTGCCCAGGGTCGGGAGCTGCGCCTCCGACAGGAACCTCGTTAAGGTAGCTGAAGTTTTTGGACTGTGGGTAACCTTGTCTCCATCATACAGTGTAGCATAATATTTCTGGAATGCTTCCACTATCTGTTTTGGATCGGAGGTAAGGTCGCCTTGTTGTGTTCGAATTGTCGCTATCCTGAAATTTGGGAGCTTGTTTCGGAGCTTATTGGCTAGTAAGGTATCTGGCCTGTTGGCTTTTTCTTAAAATCTGCGTTTGGACCATGCTAACTCCTTCTCGGCCTGGGAGGATAACACCAAATTAAGGGCCGCTTTAGTATCAATTAATTCTTGCCACGTGTTCTGGTTTTTGTCCGCGGAATGTTGTGCAGTGAGGAGTGTTAATTTCGCCTGCAGCTCTTTTATTTTAGAGGCTTTTTCTCGTTTCCGCTTACCGGCTATGCTCATAAGGAATCCCCTGAGAGTTGCCTTATGGGCTTCCCAGAGTGTGGCCTGCGACTGCACGCTTCCCTTGTTTTCTCTAAAGAAATCCTTTATCCGGTCCTTTATCGCCCTCTCGGTAGCGGGGGCTTTGAGGAGAAGCTCGTTTAGCTTCCAGTTTGCTCTGGATCTGTCTAGGCCTGCTATCCTGCACCTCAGCTCGATAGGTGCGTGGTCGGACCACGAGATCTCATGGATCTCTGTATGGCCCACCACTGGAACCACTCTGCTTGACACTAGGAAGTAGTCTATTCGGCTGTATCTGTCATGAGGGTGCGAGTAAAAAGTGTATTCTCGGGTCACGGGGTGTTGTTATCTCCACACGTCCGTCAACTGACAGTCGTGAAGGCCCTTGCATATGGTTAATAGGTCCTGTCTATGGGCTGTGTTAATTTGAGTGCATCTGTCCAGGTTGGGGTCCATTGTGCGGTTTAGGTCACCCGCGAGAAAAATACTGCCCTTAGCTATTTTATGTAATTTGGCAAAGAATTGTTCGAAGAAAACGGGATTTTGCTCACAAGGGGCATATATTGCAGCTAGAGTTACCTGTTGGTTTTGTATTATGCCCGTTAAAATTAGGAATCTACCTTGCGGGTCTGCATATTGTTTGTCGATGGTCAGGGCAAGTCTATTGTGTATAACTATTGCTACACCTCTTTTTTTGACATCCGCAGATGCTAAGTAAAACGTTCTATAGCCCTTGTCTAGAAATTTTGGATGGTTTAGACGGGAAAAGTGAGTTTCCTGCAGGAAAATAATATCGGCCTTTCTACGGTTATATTCTCTGAAGGCAATTCTTCGTTTAATGGGACTATTGAACCCCTTCACATTATGTGAAATCATAATAATGTCGCTACTCATCTGGGCGATGTATTCTGGACCGTCTGCGTATCAGCTGTTCTGGAGTAATTGATGTGGATATTCGGCTTATCCTGCTGGGTCCCGCTCGGGTATCTCTCCTTCTCGGTGTCTGACATCGTCCGACCTCCTGTGTTCCAAATCTGGATCTGTAGGGACTGCGGCCCGCGGCCAAGGGGGAGCGACACATAGAGGGGGGGGGGAGGGTAACATGTAGACAAACAGAGAAAACATTTATTAGAACAATGGTCACTTGACCTTGGTAACAGTACCGCGGTCTCGTGATCCTCGCCCCTGGGCTTCCGGTGGGGGAGAACTGACGCGCACCCCTCTGGCGCCCCCTCCCCTCCCTTGCCGCCCAACCCTCCCAGGGGACTTTGCCGGGGACCCCGGATGTTGTCCACAGAGGCCCCGACATGGAGCTCATGCAGAGGACAGGACCGGCTTGAACCCCACCGCCCGTCCCCGCTCTGGAAAAGGTCTTTGCGAAAACAACGGAAAATGTTAACATTAACGTGTCAACTTGAGGCTGCACTAAACCCCCGCACCCCCCATAGAATTCCTGTGCTCTGGACACACTGCCTCTTCAGAATATGGGGGTCGTTAGGGTCCAATTTCCCCCCCCCCCCCCTCATCCCAGCTGTGTGTATTCCACCCTCCTGTGGCCGCGGACTTCCATATGTATCCTGATCTCCCCCTTATGTCAACTATTGGGCGGACCGGTTTATTGCCCCTATCTGTTCACGTCTGGTTTCTCTTGTGGCAGAGGGTGTGTAGCTATTGCTTGCGTCCCTTCTCCACCAACCTCATCCTCTCCTTGTTTGTTCTCTATAACCTCCCCCTACAATCCTATCAACCTCCTCGTTCCCATTTACTTTCCTAACCTAGCTTATATCTCTCTTTTCATGTCCGCCCGTGACTGCTAGCCTTCCTTTCTATCACCTTCTGCGCTCTTCCTTGAATACTTTCTTGCTTCTGCTACTTGCTATCACCCGCTATCTACTTACACATCCCTCTCATTCCTTCTTCACTCTTATCTAAACTTGCTTATCCCTCTTCACTTTCTGTTGTCTTCTCTCTCTGCTCTGACTCTACTTATATGGTCACTTCCTCCGTCCATCTACCTTTCTTTCAGTCTCTTTCTGTCCTACCTCTATTTTGATCCCTCCTCTACTCCTCTCTCCTACTTCCCTTTCTTTCTGGTCCTGCTGTGTGCTGTGCGGAGCCTCCCCCTGCCCTTCGGGACAATTCCCCTCCCCCTCGTGTCCCTGGTGGTGTGTCCCTCGGGACACCGATCAGCTGTTCCTGCAACTGCTTTTGTCCTCCTCCCTGCTGCTGGCGGTCTCCAGGTGGCGCCGCAATATCTCATGGTAGCCTCGGCATCTCCTCGGTTCCTTCTCTCCTATCCGCCTCTCGTTCGTGTGCGCACTCCATTTCCGCCTCCTCCAAGATGGCCGTCTCCTAGACCCGCCCCTTCCGCTGACGTTTTTCCTTTGGCCGCCATCTTGGAATGGGCCGTCCTCGGGAGAAGATGTGTCTGCTACTGCTGCTGCCGCCGCCCCCTTCGACTGGGTATGTTTCCCGCTAAGTGAGCGCTTCCCGCCTACCTTGCTTCCGCGTTCTGCGTGTCATGCTGGAAGCTTTCCCTACCCCATTTTGGCCGTCATTTGGGGACCACGAGGTGAGTGTGATTTCTGTTTGCAGGGCGTCTGGATATGTGGATGCCGGCCAGTCAGCGTCACGACGATGGTCCATAGGCTCGGGGGTATTTGTTGAAGGGAGTTCTTTAAAGTTCTATTTGGGGCTGTGCAGTACTTATAACTTATAACGTGTAACTTTAGGTTTTAACTGAGCAGCTTCGTTCGTCTGCTAAAATCCACTAGCTTAGCTAGTTCTTGTGAGGTTTGGGTCCTGGGCAGCCCTTTTCTTAGCCGTTTTCCCCGTTGTGGACCACGAGGGACCCGGGCTGGGCTCCTCCCCCTCCCCCTCCATGGCTACAGGTCCTGTGCCCAGGCCCAGTTGCTGTAGGAATCTTGGGCCATCTTCTGGGGATTTGATATGGATCGGGCGGCCATTACGTAAGACCATGAGGCCAAAGGGAAATGTCCATCTGTAGCGGACCGCTTTCTCTCTCAGGGCCCTTGTTATCGGCCATAGGTCTCTCCTGCGGGTTAGGGTGATGGGGGAGAGGTCCTGGAAGACCAAGATCTTGGCTCCCTCAAATTCCAAGGAAGGGGTATTGCGAGAGCATTTCAGTATTTCCTCCCTCGTGCGGTAGTAGTGCAGGCGAATTATTATATCTCGTGGGGGGTCCGCGGGCTGCGGTCTGGATCTGAGCGCCCGGTGGCAGCGGTCCATGTGCAATAGGTCTGCGGGGGACTCCGGGCATATATGCTGTAGCCATCTTGTCACGAACTCCTCGCAGTCCCCCACAGACTCAGGGATCCCCCTGAGACGCACGTTATTGCGGCGGTCTCTGTTCTCGGCATCCTCCTGCCGCTCACGGAGCTCATTTATCTGAGCTTGGAGATCCCCCGTTTTTTTAGTGTTTTTTTTCGTTGCCCTCACGTTTGTGTCCAACTGCACCTCTATGTCTTGGACCCGGGACCCCAGGCCCCCCACTTCTTTAGCTAGAGCCCGGATCTCTGCTTGCAGGACTCCTTTTAGATCATTATACAGCCGTTCAATATCGCAACGGCGAACCGGTAGGAGTCCTTGGTCAGTCGACTCTCCGTCTCCCTCCGATTCCGAGCCCGCGCAGGAGGTGGGGGCTGCCGCCGCCGATGTGCTGCGGAGTCTCCCCTCTCCAAAGTACTCGGGGAGACCCTTCTTGTTAGGGGTCTTTGATGTTTTTTTTGACATCCTGAGATAACTGCTCGCTGTTTGGGGGAATTATAGCTGCTTTTTTAGATTTGATCCGTGTTTTTTATATTGATTTGTCAGAGCGGGGCACGGAGCATCAGGGTTATGCTGCCATGCTGTCTGACCTCGCGCATGCGCCTCCGCCCGCGCTATTTTTAAAACTGCGGTGGCGGCCGCATTAGAGTCAGCTCGGCCGCCACTGTATATATGTATATATATATATATATATATATATATATATATATATATACAAAAGAAACACACAGCACAAATCTAAACAGTTTGTTCCTGTGGAAGATAATATTCACACCACTATATAGAGCCAATAATATGAAGGGGGTACATACCCTGGTTCACCTCTAACCCTATACACTGCAGCTAGTTTAGGTCTGCGGCTCCACAATCGCCGCCTTTGAAGATCTGGAGAAGAGTGACCTAAGCGCAAGTGGAAAAGGGAAGAGAGAAAACACAAAAGGGGATCATAGGGCAGTATATCTATAATTATATAAATATAAGAATGGTGAGATATGCGCTTACACTGATCGAATAAGTAAAAGCCTGTAATCCTCTCTGGGACTCACGAACGTAGCTTTGAAGGACTTGTTGGTATACTGCTTGGTCTTCCAGAAATCTTCCTTACAGGCAATCAGCTGTTGCTCATCCAGGGGTTCTCCGTCCCAGGCACTCACGTCTCACTATAGGTGAATCTCACAGGAGGGGGGGGGAGGGAGGGGGGGAGGAAATAATGGAAGGGAGCAATAATGTGTAAAACCTTTTAATCTAAAAGATACTAGTTAAAATATAGGTGATCAACTCACATTTGGTGAGAAAACAACAAGCAGTTGAGAGTGTTTAGCGAGTCTCTCACACTCGTGTAGAATTGCCGGTTTACCAGTCCTCTCCGCAGTCTCTTCCGTACCACGTGATCGGCCGTGGCGTGTGACGCTGCGTGTGACGCATCCCGGCTCTCACGACATTGTCAGTCTGTTAGTACAGGGATTCGATTCCGGAACTCCTCATGTGTGTCTCACAGGGGCTTCTCGGCGTGTCTCTCAAACTGCTGCTAACACAAGCTGGCCCTACGCATTTCTCCCAGCGGGCTTCGTCAGGGGCTGCTAATATATATATATATATGTAAATATGCAAATACAACTGTATGCTCATCTGCATGTCTTAGGCAGGTCTGCAACCCCGCCTTTCCCCATCATCACACAGCATACAGCACTTCCACTGCAGCAAGGGATTCTGGGAAATGACATGCAAATGAGCACACAGTGTCACTTTTTGCCTCAAAAACCATTTTTAACATGGTTCCCTATAGGCCATCAAGGTCGAAACAGCTGTCTGTGGGTGGTTTTCTGTGTATGCACCTTAACCCTGGCTGTGCTCAAAGCTGTGACCATGCAGCAAGCTTAAGCCTATAGAGAACCATGTTAAAAATGGTTATTGAGGCAAAAAGTGACACTGTGTGCTCATTTGCATGTCATTTCCCAGAATCCCTTGCTGCAGTGGAAGTGCTGTATGCTGGGTGATAATGGGGAAAGGCGGGGTTGCAGACCTGCCTAAGACATGCAGATGAGCATACAGCTATATTTGTATATATATATATATATATATATATATATATATATATATATATATATATATATATATACACACACGTGAAAAAGAAAGTACACCCTCTTTGAATTCCATGGTTTTACATATCAGGACATAATAACAATCATCTGTTCCTTAGCAGGTCTAACAATTAGGTAAATACAACCTCAGATGAACAACACATGACATATTACACTGTCATGATTTATTTAACAAAAATAAAGCCAAAATGGAGAAGTAATGCATGAAAAACTAATTACACCCTTATTGCTTCCATAGGAATTAAGATGCTAATAAGCAGACAGGTGCTGCTAATCAAATGCCCTTGATTAATTGATCATCAGCAAGTGTGACCACTTTTATAAAAGCCGAAGTTTTAGCAGTTTGCTGGTCTGGAGCATTCAGGTGTGTGTTAAAACAATGCCAAGGAGGAAAGACATCAGCAATGATCTTAGAGAAGCAATTGTTGCTGCCTGTTGCTGCCCATCAATCTGGGAAGGGTTATTAGGCCATTTCCAAACAATTTAAAGTCCATCATTCTACAGTGAGAAAGATAATTCAAAAGTGGAAAACATTCAAGACCATTGCCAATCTTCCCAGGAGTGGACATCCCAGCACATTCACCCCAAGGTCAGACCGTGCAATGCTCAGAGAAATTGCAAAATAGCCAAGAGAGTTACATCTCAGAATCTACAGGCCTCAGTTAGCATGTTAAATGTTAAAGTTCATGACAGTACAATTAGAAAAAGACTGAACAAGTATGGTTTGTTTGGAAGGGTTGCCAGGATAAAGCCTCTTCTCTCTAGAAAGAACATGGCAGCACAGCTTAGGTTTGCAAAGTTGCATCTGAACAAACCACAAGAGCTAAAGCTTGGCCGAAATATGGGTCATGCAACAGGACAATGATCCCGAGAACACCAGCAAATCTACAACAGAATGGCTGAAAAAGAAAAGAATCAAGGTGTTGCAATGGCCATGTCAAAGTCCAGATCTCAACCCAATAGAAATGCTGTGGCTGGACTTTCAAAAAGCTGTGCATAAACAAATGCCCACAAACCTCAATGAACTGAAGCAACGTTGTAAAGAAGAGTGGGCCAAAATTCCTCCACAACGATGTGAGAGACTGAAAGTCATACAGAAAATGATTACTTCAAGTTATTGCTGCTAAAGGTGGTTCTACAAGCTATTGAATCATAAGGTGTACTTAATTTTTCACACATGGCTTCTCCATTTTGGCTTTATTTTTGTTAAATAAATCATGACACGGCGTAATATGTCATGTGTTGTTGTACATCTGAGGTTGTACACAGGCGGCACACTTTATTTGAGTGTGGCTCATTCCGCAAGCCGGGAAATGTCCCGGCTTGCGAGCCGCACTCCCTCGGCGTGCTGCGCATCACCGATGCACGGTCACGCGTCATCGGGTGCTTGTGCCGCCTGTACGCGTGCCCAGGGCTCCCAGAGGGAGGCCTGGTGTCGCGCGGATGTGAGGACGGCGGCGGGACGTTCCGGGGGACCCGGCGGACCCGGTGAGGAGAGGGGGAAGCCCCGATCGGCGGGCCTCTCCTCCGAGGCTTCGGCGCACGCCAGATACATCCCGGCGCGCGCCAGGTTACTGTCGCGTCCGAGACCGGGCAAATGCTCAAATAAACTCGGCCGCGACAGTATTTACCTAATTGTAAGACTTACTAAGGAACAGATGATTGTTATTATGTCCTGATATGTAAAACCATGGAATTCAAAGAGGGTGTACTTTCTTTTTCACATGACTGTATATATATATCAGTTTGTATACTGTCAATATTATATATAGACAGAATATTGTGGTCATTTAATTTTGGCTTAAAGATTATAGACTAACCCTGAAGATTATATCTTGTTCAGAGTTAAGTATCAGTCTATAACATTTTACACTTCAATATGTTATCATGAATTACAAGGAGTTAACCCAGTTGGTGTTCTCATTCAAATATACTGATGTCATATTCGTTCATCAACATCTGATTTACATATGTAATCATTATCAGATTGTTTTTACTATGTAGTTCAATAAATCTTTTTTAGTTTTTCATACCGATGAATTGTTAGTGCATTTTTTTCGGGTTTGCTGATCATCCAATCCCCTGCTTTGTTTTTAGGTACCCAACGTGCACCTACATCCACAGGAGGTAGCGCTACCTCGCATTTGGGTGGGACTTGCAGGGGCAGGACACCAAGGGTATTAGTGCCACAGTACCCTCAGTTATTTGGGGGACCACAATTGATAGTGTATTGTATTGATCTTATACTATATTAGTGAAAGCACTGTATGTTTGCCTGCCTGTCTGGATGTCCGGTGTCCCTCTCATTGGTCCCTTGGCCCGCCCGCCCCCGCACACCTCTCATTGGCCTCACACACTCACACCACCCCCTTGGCCCGCCCCCCACACCTCTCATTGGCCTGAGGCGGAGTGACGGGCCAAAGGTCCAAAAAAATAAATAAAACACACACACACACACACACACACCTCTCTCCCCGCTCCAAATCACCTCTCTCCCCTCTCCAAATCACCTCTCCCCCCTCCCCAGCGGCATCACCTCTCTCCCCGCTCCAAATCACCTCTCTCCCCTCTCCAAATCACCTCTCCCCCCTCCCCAGCGGCATCACCTCTCTCCCCGCTCCAAATCACCTCTCCCCGCTCCAAATCACCTCTCCCTGCTCCCCAGCGGCATCACCTCTTCCCCCTCCCCAGCGGCATCACCTCTTCCCCCTCCCCAGCGGCATCACCTCTTCCCCCTCCCCGCTCCAAATCACCTTTCCCCCTCCCCAGCGGCATCACCTCTCCCCCCTCACCGCTCCAAATCACCTCTCCCCCTCACCGCTCCAAATCACCTCTCCCCGCTCCAAATCACCTCTCCCCGCTCCAAATCACCTCTCCCCCCTCCCCGCTCCAAATCACCTCGCTTCCCGCAGCTGCCACGCGGCGCGTAAGATGGCGGACCCCCTTCCTCCCTCGCGGCGCCGAGTCAGACGGTGGCGGCGCCCGGAAGTACAGGTAGGTGTCGCTCCCCACCTCCGGCGCCAAACGGAACTGAGAAAGGGCGCATCAACTGAGGTGTGTGTGTGTGTGTGTGTGTGTGTGTGTGTGTCACTGTCCACTGCCCCCCCTCCTGTCCACTGCCCCCCCCTCCTGTCCACTGCCCCCCCCTCCTGTCCACTGCCCCCCCCTCCTATCCACTGCCCCCCCCTCCTGTCCACTGCCCCCCCCTCCTGTCCACTGCCCCCCCCTCCTGTCCACTGCACCCCCCTCCTGTCCACTGCGTCCCCCCTCCTGTCCACTGCGTCCCCCCTCCTGTCCACTGCGTCCCTCCTCCTGTCCACTGCGTCCCCCCTCCTGTCCCCCCTCCTGTCCACTGCCCCCCCCCTCCTGTCCACTGCCCCCCCCTCCTGTCCACTGCCCCCCCCCCCTCCTGTCCACTGCCCCCCCCTCCTGTCCACTGCCCCCCCCTCCTGTCCACTGCCCCCCCCTCCTGTCCACTGCCCCCCCCCCCTCCTGTCCACTGCCCCCCCCCCTCCTGTCCACTGCCCCCCCCTCCTGTCCACTGCAGGAAATGCAGGGGGAGGAATCCATGCCTTTGAGGCGCCCCCCCCCTCCCTTTGACGCCCCCCCCTCCCTTTGACGCCCCCCCCCTCCCTTTGACGCCCCCCCCCTCCCTTTGACGCCCCCCCCTCCCTTTGACGCCTCCCCCCTCCCTTTGACGCCCCCCCCCTCCCTTTGACGCCCCCCCCTCCCTTTGACGCCCCCCCCTCCCTTTGACGCCCCCCCCCTCCCTTTGACGCCCCCCCCCTCCCTTTGACGCCCCCCCCCTCCCTTTGACGCCCCCCCCTCCCTTTGACGCCCCCCCCCCTCCCTTTGACGCCCCCCCCCTCCCTTTGACGCCCCCCCCCTCCCTTTGACGCCCCCCCCCCTCCCTTTGACGCCCCCCCCCTCCCTTTGACGCCCCCCCCCCTCCCTTTGACGCCCCCCCCCTCCCTTTGACGCCCCCCCCCCTCCCTTTGACGCCCCCCCCCTCCCTTTGACGCCCCCCCCTGCCTTTGACGCCCCGCGCGCACACACTGACTGACTGCCGCACGCACGCACACACTGACTGACGCGCACACAAAGCCTGACTGACGCACGCACACACTGACTGAGGCACACACTGACTGTGTGTGCGTCAGTCAGTCTGTGTGTGTTTGTGTTTCTGCCTCAGACTCACTGACGCGCGAGCAAACACACAGTGACTGACGCACACACGCTACATGAAGCTGTAAAGGAGGGAGGGAGGGGGGGGACTGGATTGATGTGAATGGGGGACAAACAGAGAGAGGGGTTAGGAGAGAGAGGAATGGGAACATTACATCCCGGGCAACGCCGGGTCTCTCAGCTAGTGTTATATATTGTTATCGTTGTTATACTGTAATACAGTAAAGCAGTTATAGTTTACCAGGTTGTATAGTAATTATTATGTCCTATGAGGAATTATCCCGCTTCCGCTGGGATCCTCATAAGTGGAAGCCCTGCACCGTGAGATATGGGACCCCAGGCTCCCCAGAAGGGGATTGAAGCAGGATAGCAGCGAGCTCGCAAAGAAGAAGAAAAATAATAAAGATTAATTATTTCTTCTTATTCATCTTTATTATTTTTCTTTGTGCGCTCACTGCTATCTTGTTTCTACCTACCTTATGAGGATCCAGGGAAGATCCTCTCCCAGTTGAGCAGCAGCAAAAGTCTGGGGCCAGTATATTTTGAAACTTTTGGTCTTCTTTTGTTAACCATACAGTATGTTCCTTCTCCTCTAATTTAGAGTTTACTTCTTAGTACTGTTAGATTTTTCATACCATTCAGGGAGTGCCCCTGATTCTCCAAATCCCCAGAAGTGGAGTCTTTGGCCTCATTTGAGCCTCACAGGTACAGTAACAGCAGCACTCATAATCTCCCGCAGTTTCCCATAGGGAAAGGGGGTTACGTATATGTAACGGGTATTCCCCCACCCAATCGCAGATATGGTGTAGGTGCAAGGAACATATATTGTTACTCAGGTGTGGTGCGTAACCTGTTGGCTCACAGGAGGGCTGAGCTTCCGCCACGGGGAACCTGGGGCAATTATACTAGGGTACTCACTTACAATGATGCAGCGCCTCCACCTGCGATGGCTCCCACCAGAGGGGGAGTAGTTCCTCGCAGGACAATCAATAATCACATAGACAGCATGTATATTAACTAATGACTTTACTAACATGCATAACAACTCATCACACTCATAATGACATGTGTCCCTCTCACGAGGAGACACTAACCGCGACGTTTCGCAGGACGATTCCCCAACACTAGGTGATCCCACCCAGGGTCCCAAGAACCCCACCCAATGTCCCAACTCCTACAGAGATAGTCAATGGGTGACTGCGCAGTCACTAAGAACCTCTAGGCCTGTTGGTGCACATGTGATGGTATAATACCTGCCGAGCACTCCGGTGCTCGGGTCAGCAACAATCTTCTCAAAGGGTCAGACGTGTGATGAATCCGTCTGATCCTCCAACCGAACTCCTTGCACGTGCAGACCGCCAGGGGCGATCCTATTCGTACGAAAGTCTCTATGAACCCCAACGTGGGTCCAACCGCTCCCACAGGAACAGCAGCAGCCGCTGTGTCCCTATATATATAAGTGGTACTAACGTGACAGGAACCCTAACCTAGGGCCTGTCCCTGTAGTACAGCAACCTGTAGTGGCTTGGGGAACTCCTAGGGCCTGCAGGGGTAATGACCTATCCCACTCCCCCAACTACCCAAGTCCCTTCGGTAAGTGATCTGGAATGGACTAGAGTACTCTTCCATGCAGTACTTGGGCGTCTACCTACTGTTGGCTAGCCTAGTGCAGATCCTCTCCAGAATTCCTGACCTCGTTAACAGGCTATCCCTTCAGGCATCCTACCCCTAGCGCTGCCTCAAGGTGACTAGAACAGCTATAGCCCTTCTCCAGACCCACTACTCTCTGACTAGTCCCAGCGCCTACCGCAGCAAGCTGTAACTCACTGGAGGCTGCAGCCAACGTGCTGCGCAACAAGGTGCCTGCCTATCAGACCTCACAGCACTGCTCGCTGTGACCCTGACAAGGCAGCACTCTAACAACACTAAGGGCAGCGTCCCTATCTTGGGCCTCCCTCAGTACTTAACCCACTAAACTAGTGGGGAGTTGGGCCTACCTGGGGTGTAGGTACCTATATGGGGCAGGAGCTACACTCGCTCCCCGCACCCTTCCTTCCCTCACAGCTCCCTGACTCCAACTCACTTAACTGATCACTATCAGCGTATGCAGCAACACCCTGCAACTTAACACTAAGTCTGCTGCTGCCTTTCTTTCCTTCTATTCCCCAGCTCCCACTAATGCAAGTGACAGGGTCCCTAACCTGAGGGCTGTCCCTGGCAACACTCACTTTACTGGGGAGCTGAGCTATCTCGGGCCCTGGGGGTGCTGGCCTAGTACAGGGAGTCCCTGACTCCTGTACCCTACCTCCTTCCCTGGGCTGCTCCGGTCTCTCACTGACTAACGTGGGCTCAGCGCGCGAAATGTATCTACTTGCCTTCTGAGGCTTCCTAAGCCCTATTGGCTCCCTGGTGTCACATGGGGTACGCAGAGGCTCATGGGATCTGTAGTCCCTCTCTAGAGCCTTCCCTAACTGGCTACAGCTTCGCGGGCTTTCTCCTCCCTCTCCTGCGCCTGCGCAAGCTTTATGGGGCAGCCTCAACATCTCCCTGCCTTTCCCTGCTCTCGCGCGAGCTATCTGGGGGCCTTTCGCGCTAACGCTACCACTGCGCATGCGCGAGTCAGTTTGTAATGGCGGCGCCCTCTTCGCCCGGCTCCGAGAGCGCCGGGATCTCCGTGACACGGGTGCGGCCCTGGCAACCGGCCGCACGCGTCCCCAGCAACCCCCGAGCCGGGACCTGACCGCCCTCACCTCCCGTATCGCCCGACGGGGCCGCCATTGGACTCGGCGGCACCCGCAACCTCTAGGGAGGTGAGGGGGGTGCTGATACACGTGGGAGACCTGGCTACACACTCCCCCTGGTGAAAAATCCAACGTCCTCGCTTGGAGAACGCCATACCCTGACATAAGGTTACACAATAAAAAATTGCATGTTATAATTGGTACACTTAGCAGGTCGACTTTACACATCAGGTTACCAGACAGATCACACTCAATAATACCCGAGACTGGCTGAGACCATTTGTGGGGTGCCCCTAACTGAACATGTGGGGGTACCTCACTTTTGCGTCCGTGAGCCTCCCCTAGAAAAAATTCTTGGAGAGCACACTCTGGAGTGACAGTTACTGGCTCCTCGCTACTTCCTCCCCCTGGTGGAAGGAATAGCACAGTGTCCTTTAACCAGGCCTTTACCCGGCCATCCGCGGCATGGATGCGGTAGGCCAGGAGGCCGGGACCTTTCCCGCGGTCCACCACTTGGCGAATGGGCCGCTCCCTTTTGGACTGAAAGGAGGCAACGTTCCCTAAATCCTTCTCCACACAGTCTTTGTCCCTACATACTGCCGAGACTTCCACTGGGAAGCGAGAATTGGATAACGTCTCTTTTCTCAAAGTCTCTGTTTCACCTGGCAGGGGGTAAAGGGTAGATACCTTACCACTGCGGTCATTCACGGTGGCCAACAGGTCCTCGGGGACGCTGTCAGTTCCCACCTCAGCTGTCTTGGGACCTTCCCCAGGCACTTCTGGGGCAGTCCACTTACTCGCTGGAAACTCGGGAGCGTTGGATCCCAGTCCTGGGACCATTTGGGCTGGAGCGTACGGGCTCCCACTCCGCTCAGGAGCCGTAACTCTGACCTTCTTCACTGCCACCTCCATCGGAGCCTGAGGGGAGCAAGGGGGTTCCTTACCCCTCGGCTGGCTTGCGATGGGTTTCTCTTCTTCTGGCACGATAGGCGGTGGGCACTGGTCCACTCGCACCACAGGACAGCTACCTTCGAAGGAGGACACCTCCGCCAGGACGCGATGCAGAGGGGAGCCCTTCGCCCGGGCGACCAGACTTAAGGAGCCATCGTGCTCCGCGGTCACCTGGAGGCTCACACCCGACACCCCGGCGGCAGTCGACTCACCCTGGTCGTCGGTAGGTACTGGTCCTTCTTCTAGGACCGATGGTACCTCTGTAGTAGGTCGGACTGACCATGGTAGGGCACACGGGCCCACAGCAGGGTCCGCATTCGCCGAGATAGTGTGTTCATTGGTGTCACTAAAGTGGTCCGCCGGCAGGCGCATCACCACTAGTGACGGGTCGCTGGATTCACTAGAAGAAGGTGGGGGCATATACACCTTACCCTGTGATTCCTCCGTTTCACTGCTGGGGTGGTTCGCCGGTAGGCGCATCGCCACCGATGGGACTTCAACCTTGTCCGCTGGCAACATCACGATCGGATCCTCCGCCAACGTGTTGCTCGGCTCCGTAACTGGCTGATCTGGGTCCCGTGGTTCCTGCTCTGGAACCGGGTCTAAAATGTTCACTGGGGCGCACTGGCGCTCCGAAATGTCTATGAGAGGGGTAGATGGGTTAGCTATACTGCCCGGCTCCTTGTTCTCGGTTGGTTTGGCAGGCTGGGGTACAATAGGCTTCAATAGCCACCGACCGCAGCAGTCACAGCGGGACCACCATGTCAATGTCTCTCTAGAACAGCCGCACGTGGGGCTAAAACACTGTATGCCCATTTCTCCTTCCACCTCGATGGTCCTGAAGTCGAGGGGTCCCCGAGCCACGTCGGCTCCCTGAGCGTGGGCTTCTTGCAGGCAGGAGCATATGAAGACAAGAGAATCTACTCCGGACGCGCGCCAGGCCACATACACATTGGGGTGTATGCCCTGACAGTCTATTTCTTCCTCATACAACATCTCATCCTCAGAGAAGTAAGAGTCTATTACTGCATCCACGTAGGGTTGAAGATCACAGTGCTTGCTCCCCCTGGTGGAATCTGAAGGAGGGGCACTTTTTACAAGGGAGTGGGTCTGGCTCGGCACTGACTCACTCGCATTGCAGGGGCGGGGTTTAGGTTTTCCCGCCATTCTCGGACGGTTTTCGGCAACGTCCTTCTGTGCCTTGCACGCGGCACCATGTGCCTTCTGCCAATTTGGGGAAAGTTGCCATGGCGCGGGGTCAGCATAGACTAAAGGGCAGCCCTCAGAGGGGCAGCCAGGCATAAACAATGTGGATGGTGCCTCTGCCAGGCATATATCTTCGTCGAATGACACTATAATAAGCAGTGGTCCCCACGTGGACGGGGAGCCTAGACCTATATCTATCGTAAAGGCGTTATGCCACCCGGGGATTTTATACATATGCTCATAGAGCTCCGGCAGTGGAACAGTGCGGGGAAAACCTTCTAAAGCCACCACACGGCGGGGATTTTGGTCCACCCTCAAGGTCCAGGCGAGGACCTCGTGTCCGGATATTACAGGCATGGTGGACAATTTGAAAAAATAGGATAGGGCACCCCAGGTCTGATCTCAGCAGCGCCTCCAAATGTAACGGGTATTCCCCCACCCAATCGCAGATATGGTGTAGGTGCAAGGAACATATATTGTTACTCAGGTGTGGTGCGTAACCTGTTGGCTCACAGGAGGGCTGAGCTTCCGCCACGGGGAACCTGGGGCAATTATACTAGGGTACTCACTTACAATGATGCAGCGCCTCCACCTGCGATGGCTCCCACCAGAGGGGGAGTAGTTCCTCGCAGGACAATCAATAATCACATAGACAGCATGTATATTAACTAATGACTTTACTAACATGCATAACAACTCATCACACTCATAATGACATGTGTCCCTCTCACGAGGAGACACTAACCGCGACGTTTCGCAGGACGATTCCCCAACACTAGGTGATCCCACCCAGGGTCCCAAGAACCCCACCCAATGTCCCAACTCCTACAGAGATAGTCAATGGGTGACTGCGCAGTCACTAAGAACCTCTAGGCCTGTTGGTGCACATGTGATGGTATAATACCTGCCGAGCACTCCGGTGCTCGGGTCAGCAACAATCTTCTCAAAGGGTCAGACGTGTGATGAATCCGTCTGATCCTCCAACCGAACTCCTTGCACGTGCAGACCGCCAGGGGCGATCCTATTCGTACGAAAGTCTCTATGAACCCCAACGTGGGTCCAACCGCTCCCACAGGAACAGCAGCAGCCGCTGTGTCCCTATCTATATAAGTGGTACTAACGTGACAGGAACCCTAACCTAGGGCCTGTCCCTGTAGTACAGCAACCTGTAGTGGCTTGGGGAACTCCTAGGGCCTGCAGGGGTAATGACCTATCCCACTCCCCCAACTACCCAAGTCCCTTCGGTAAGTGATCTGGAATGGACTAGAGTACTCTTCCATGCAGTACTTGGGCGTCTACCTACTGTTGGCTAGCCTAGTGCAGATCCTCTCCAGAATTCCTGACCTCGTTAACAGGCTATCCCTTCAGGCATCCTACCCCTAGCGCTGCCTCAAGGTGACTAGAACAGCTATAGCCCTTCTCCAGACCCACTACTCTCTGACTAGTCCCAGCGCCTACCGCAGCAAGCTGTAACTCACTGGAGGCTGCAGCCAACGTGCTGCGCAACAAGGTGCCTGCCTATCAGACCTCACAGCACTGCTCGCTGTGACCCTGACAAGGCAGCACTCTAACAACACTAAGGGCAGCATCCCTATCTTGGGCCTCCCTCAGTACTTAACCCACTAAACTAGTGGGGAGTTGGGCCTACCTGGGGTGTAGGTACCTATATGGGGCAGGAGCTACACTCGCTCCCCGCACCCTTCCTTCCCTCACAGCTCCCTGACTCCAACTCACTTAACTGATCACTATCAGCGTATGCAGCAACACCCTGCAACTTAACACTAAGTCTGCTGCTGCCTTTCTTTCCTTCTATTCCCCAGCTCCCACTAATGCAAGTGACAGGGTCCCTAACCTGAGGGCTGTCCCTGGCAACACTCACTTTACTGGGGAGCTGAGCTATCTCGGGCCCTGGGGGTGCTGGCCTAGTACAGGGAGTCCCTGACTCCTGTACCCTACCTCCTTCCCTGGGCTGCTCCGGTCTCTCACTGACTAACGTGGGCTCAGCGCGCGAAATGTATCTACTTGCCTTCTGAGGCTTCCTAAGCCCTATTGGCTCCCTGGTGTCACATGGGGTACGCAGAGGCTCATGGGATCTGTAGTCCCTCTCTAGAGCCTTCCCTAACTGGCTACAGCTTCGCGGGCTTTCTCCTCCCTCTCCTGTGCCTGCGCAAGCTTTATGGGGCAGCCTCAACATCTCCCTGCCTTTCCCTGCTCTCGCGCGAGCTATCTGGGGGCCTTTCGCGCTAACGCTACCACTGCGCATGCGCGAGTCAGTTTGTAATGGCGGCGCCCTCTTCGCCCGGCTCCGAGAGCGCCGGGATCTCCGTGACGCGGGTGCGGCCCTGGCAACCGGCCGCACGCGTCCCCAGCAACCCCCGAGCCGGGACCTGACCGCCCTCACCTCCCGTATCGCCCGACGGGGCCGCCATTGGACTCGGCGGCACCCGCAACCTCTAGGGAGGTGAGGGGGGTGCTGATACACGTGGGAGACCTGGCTACATATATGTTACTAATTAATATGTATACACTAAAACATATGCTCCTATGACTATTATAATTATATGTTCTTTCATTTATACCTGTAAAGGGCTGTTTGCCTTGTCATCCTGAAAAAAAATACGTGGATTAGATTGTCTCTGTTTATAAACCCATAATGCTGAACCAATTTCTAACTGATTTCCTTTTTAGCTCTAACATCCTCATTTTGATTCAAGAAACACCTAATTGAGAGAATAAAGAAAAGATCTTCATGGTTCCCTCCAGTCCTTCAGACTAATTATTAGTCATTAATCGCCTTTAAACATCAATATAATGCATACTGTATGTGCAGTGTAATCTATTCCGGTTTTGTTTTTATCACAGCTCAGCTGCTATACTGTGCTGTCTGTGTGTTATGCGCTTTTTTTCTGTTCTTGTTTAAGTAGCCAGGTCACCTGATGGCTACTTTTCTGCCCTTGGGCTGGCAGTAAACCCTGGTACAATCAGGTTGCCAGTAGTTGCTATGGGGTTTTCCCCCTCCACTTCGGTACAGCACTTGAGTGACAGCAGGGGGGTGTACATCCTGTTGTAGCTGGGACAGTGGGGTGTCCATCTCCTGGCTGTACTTAACGTCAGGATCGCCCTAAAGTTTGTACTGTCCTACCCCCTCTGAGGAAGGCAGGTCACACAACAGGGAGCCTGAGATTGGGGCCTTCCCTTGTGCTCGTCCCTACAGGGAGAGTGAGTGTAGACCATAACTCAGCCTCCGCTAGGGAGGTGGGGAAGAGCTAGGATGGCTGCGGGTGCCCTTGTCCTGTAGTGATGGCCCAGGACCATCATTCAGTGAGAGCTGCGAGTACTGTATCAGGCAGAAGTCTGACATGTAACTGTGCTGTACAGAGAGAATAAACAGTTCCTGTTGTTATACCTCCTGCCTGGTGTGTGACCTTACTGGGGGGAGAGGTAATAAATTCTACCATGAGAGATTATCTTCAGCTCCTGGAGCCTACGGCAGATGGAGGCGCTGGACTGCTAAATAGATATGTGGGGTATGAACCCCAGAAGCCTGATCCTGTGTCCCCACTACCATCGGCGGACGACTCAGTCCTCCTGTTGCCAGCAGGTATATGCACCATACACCGTAGTAATAGACAAATCTTCCACCGGGTGGGAGAAACGCTGTTGCATTTATGTTTGCTAGGCAACCTGCTGAACAAGGAAGTAATCAGGCGGCTGTGGCTGCTCAGCCCAGAAAAACAGGTGATGGGGATAAGGTGATTATGTAACCCCTACACCCTATGTAACCCCTAGACGCCTAGGGGTATTTATACTTGCTCTTGACACTCATTTTGTAGGGTGTATGCACTGAAGAAAGGACTTGCTGGTCTTGAAACGTTACTATACTGTATGTATATACCTGCTCTAATGCCTTAAACAGCAGTTAAAGCAATATCCTACATGTGTTTTTTTTTTAATAAATCAGTTCTGTACTATGAGAAAATACTTGTAGCATTTAAAAAAAAGGCCTTTTCATATTTCTAATGTCAGAAGCATTTCCAAAAGTCTCAGCCCCTTCCCCTTCTGATAGGCTCTGGCTCTTGAGCCCTGCCTTCTCTCTAGCAGTGCACCAATTGTATCTAGTAACTGCCCAGTTACATGATATCGCTGGACTCCACAATGCTGTGCAAGAACTGAATTAAATAACCCGATCAAGCGATCGATTATAGTTGATTACAGGAGAACGGATCAATCTGCAACTTAGCTAATCACTTGTCAGTGTGCAGATTGTATTGATGCACATATTGAATGGGGAAAATATATATTTTAAACGGCAGCTTGAACTGTAGCTTTAATACATCAGTTAATTTAACTCAACCAAAGTCTCCTGTTTGTATCCTCTATTTCCAATACCTTTTCATGTCCAAGTGGATCCAGTTTCGAGGAAAATATTTGTAGCCATGCCTAGTTTTGGCTACCAGTCTACCCCCCCTGACATGCAAGCCCTGGTAACAGTGCAGGCAGTGTCAGGACCAATAATCCTGGGTTTTCCCCACAGTAAGTAGCTGCCTTGAGTGACAGGGGAGGAGGTGGGCTAGGTCCTGTGTTCTGACCAATCCAGGCTCAGACCTTGGACCTTCCCCATCTCTACTTAAGGACCTGAATATCTAAATGTAGTCAGTGTCTCTACCCCTGAGAGAGACAGGTACCCACACAGGGGTGTATCTAGCATTGGCACCCACTGTCCACTCCTCTTGGGGGAGTGAGGAGTGATACCTTTCATCTGGCTCTATTAGGGAGTCAGGGAAGAGTAAGGACTGCATCTGGTGCCCTTGGCCGGGGTTGGATGTCAAGGGACCATCCTGAGGTTGGAGACCTGTTTGACTGTGTGTGCAGAAGGAATACAAAGTTCCAGTTAACTATACTCCTGCCTAGTGTGCAATCTGTCTGTGAGGAGTGATGTAAGTTCTTCTGCAGGAGAATACCTTCACATTCCTGGAGCCTGCAGCAGATGGAGGCACTGTACCAACAGAGATAAATATTAGTAATGTACCCCAGAAGCCTGTCCAGATGTCCCTAAAACCACCGGCTGACCAGTCAGCATCCTGTGAACTAGCAGGTTGCCAGCAACATACACCATATAATGGCAGAATCTCCCAGAGGGTGGGGGAAACACTGTTACATATTGTTAACTTTTTTCTTTAAAGCAACTGTGTGCCATTTTTTTCACTCCCACTTTTCCATTATTTATAAATATGTGAAAACTTACCCTGTGCTTTTTTCAAGACTGGGGGGACGTCCATGTATTTGCACATATGCCCCTATTTCCGGGCACTTTTCCATGACTTGGGATGGTAGGGGACAATGGCCAGTGTCTGTGGAAGGTTGGGTATAAACGACCCCACTGGCTTTTCACGTGGACTGGAAACTGAGTTGATTGGAACCACCAAATCGGCACCATCTCACCTACCCTCCTGGAAATCGGAATCAGATGATCTCGGCTGACAATATGTATGTATGTATGTATGTATGTCTTTATTTATATAGCGCCATTAGTGTACATAGTGCTTCACAGTAGTAATACACGACAATCATATAAATAACAAATAATACAAATAACAGATCATGGGAATAAGTGCTTCAGACATAAAAGTAACATTTCGGAAGGAGTCCCTGCTCCGAGGACCTTACAATCAAATTGGTAGGCTGTAGGCGCTCTTCTGATTAGTTGATCCATATCTCGTGCTTGACTTCATGTCACGATTGGCCAACTGCCAACATGTAGCTGTTCCCACCTGGCTTGTGATTCCTGCCATGCTCTTATTGAACAAGCTGGATTATTCCATGCATTTGAACAGGAGGCTGAGGAAATACACATGCTTGACTGTCGTGAGAGGTCCAAAGGTAGTCATGGTGATCGGAGGCTGCCTGGAAATATGAGCCATTGATTCAGTGATTCATAGGCTTTTTAGCTGAGGATGAGGCTTGATTTGCAGGTGATAACCTGGGTTATTTTAAGTGCTGAATCTGATTATTTTAATTGTGTTACACTGTTTGTTGTGTGTTGTTTGTGTTTGTTGTGAGAGAAACAACTCAAACTCCACCATATCTGCTGCGAAGCGGGCCTGCAAGAAACTTTGGCAGCTTTAGGGCCAAACCACTTAGCCAAGGAGTGCAATGCCCTTCTGCTCGCCGAGATTACCTAATCATGGTGCAACCAGTCCCAATCCCAGAGGCAGGACCTCAGCTCTGGAGCACTTTCTAGGAATCACCCGAAGCAGCTTCCCCAAATTTCCAGAGGCAGCCGGGGACATCGATAAGTACCTGCACTGGTTTGCGCAACACTGCTGTCTTCAGTTAGCTGGCAAAGCAGCATGGGCCTACAGAGAGGATGTCTGTGTCTGTATCTTCCAAGTCATCAAGCACCTCCTACTGGCCCAGCATGAGGTAAAGCCAGAGTATTACCGGATACAACGCCAGATGCTGAATCAGCAGCAAATGACACCCACTGGATGCGCGAGGCGGCAATAGGAAAAGGTCCCGCTGGGACTACAGTCCCCAGCATGCACAGGGGCAGGCAGTCAGGTGCCCAAGCAGAACCAATAGGGCTGCAGCATTCCCTGCATCAGGGAAAGGATACATTTGGCACGCCAGGAACACGTTAGTCGGAGCTGGGATGCCATCAGGGTATGGTGTATATGTGCAGGGGTCTGTGACCCCTGTACTAGGCCAGAGTACCCCAATAGGCCCCAGCTAGGCCCCGACTCCCTTGTGTAGCTTGTGGTTGCTGCAGGGATAGGACCATAGATAGGGACACTGCCCTGTAGAACCAGGTTCAGGGACACAGCCAAGACACAGCTGTATCCTGATTCCAGGTGGTCTAGGAATAGACACCTGCATCATAGAGACTATCTTCGTGTGGGACACTCCAGCCGGACACCACCCGACGTGGAGGCGGACTCCATCGCTGGATCAGCGGATCCTTTCTGGTTGTCTGTCGGCACGCCCGGCAGGTACCTAAAATACACCACTTGCACAAACCATACATCTGGCCTAGGAGGGGCAGTGCTGTCTCACACAGGGGGATGGGTGTGGGACTTTAAGGACACAGTGGTGGGTACACGGTGGTGGGTTACGGCCGTGCAAGGCTTGGCAGGTAGCTGTATCTTATTAGCATTTAGTAGAGCCATTAAGATATACGTGTTGCAGTAAAGGTTATTATTATAATATGTGTGTTATCATTCCTGGTTTTTGTGAGGTGCTCTTCCCACTACGTTGGGATCCCCCTCAGGTGGAGGTGCTGCACAGAGACTGTTATATCACCCCAGGCTCCCCGTGGTGGAGGCTTAGGCTCCCTGTGAGCCAACAGGTAACTGCAGCACTGGTAGCCTCTTTACAGCAGGTGGAAAGAGGGCTACATAAGTATCTGTCGTCTAAATTTAACAAAGGTTGAACTTGATGAATGTGTGTCTTTTTTGTCAACCTTATTGGCTAGTAACTGTTACTTCCTTGTCACCAGCTGATTGGTCCAGGAGAATGTGATCAGGTCTTTCTAAAGATAACAGATGAATGGGGGTGTCCCAACATTAAATCTGATGGCGATAAATAAAAACAGAAAAATCCTGCTTTTTGTGCTCAAGAAATTCTCATCAGCAAGCAGCACTTATACATGCACTCTGCTTCCCTTGGACCTTCCATCTCACATATTTGTATTCTGCTATTCCACAAATTCTGAGGGTACTAAAGAAGATGAAAAAGACAAAGCAAATGTAATCATTGTTCTGCCCAGTTGGCTTTGAAAGTCATGGTACCCAAGCGATGAAACATGGCAAAGGAACCTCCCTTCAGCCTAGCAGTATTAAGGGGCAAAATTCAATATGCCAATACTAAAAAAAATGTGGTTTTACAGGGCTGGAGATTAAGCAGAAATTGCTCAAGAACTGGCTGCCAGAAAGCATTCCACTTCAAAAGCAAAATCATCAGATACCGTATAGATTTCTTTTCTGGAGTGGTGCCAGAGGTTTGGAGTCAATTATAAAGGAAACAACCCAGGGATTATTTTACAATTTCTGCAGAATGGTCTGGAAAATGGGCTTATTTTACAAATGTTTGAGTCTCTGCATTGTCAATTGTTCTAGAAAGGCCTTTGGCCACAGATCAACTTATTGTATGGTTTCTTAAAGCAGTGAAACATCTGAGACCACAGATCAGACAGACGATTCCACAATACGACTTGTATTTAGTCTCGTGAAACCTCCATTTGAACCATTACTTCAAATTACATTAAAAATACTTACACTGAAAACAGTGTTTTTAGTGGCAATAACATCAGTAAAAACAGAGTGCTGCAGGCGCTCTCAGTAAATTACCCCTTTTAATCATAAATGAGGATAAAATTGTGCTGCGACCAGCCTATCATTTTTTACCCACAGTACTGTAATTTGTCCCTTCTGCCTGAACGAAGTTATGGTTATCAATAATAAACTTAATTTTCCGCTTAGCCTAATAAAAAAAAAAAATCAAAATAATTAAAAATCCCCACATAAATCTCCCAGAATACATTAACAATTTATTCTTGTTGTATAGAGAGGTGCTACAGTAGCTTTAGAATTTACCCTTAAATACTTCACCAAAAATAAATAATGGTATATAAATGAGTTTAATGAGGTGGTGCATAACGTCACCCTGAGTTGTCCATATGACCATGAAACACATGTTGCTGTATGCTGGTTCCTTGTAGCTAAGATGATGTCTTCTGAAGTGGCTGATGGCGCTCTGTGAAATAAAAATTGCCAACGTATATCCTGAAATGTGGGTATAATCAAACTTCAAGGTGAGCTAACAAAGTACTGTTTAAGAGTGGTTGATATGATCTGCATATGATTTAAAGACTGTATTCCTGCACTACCTCTACAGACGTCACCTGACAACACGATCTAATTAAAACTTTGTCATATCCTACTGTAAATGAAGTTTGAAATTAATGTTAATGCATGGAGCAGGACTGACTTTAATGGCAATAAGATCGGAACGCTGTGACAAGATAACTACTTCACGAAATATAGTCACTTACGGAGTGCAAGAAGTTTTGTACCCTTTCTAATTACTACTGAAGGTGACAGCTTCACACTATATTATATAAAGGATAAGCATGTGTATATTTTCTAATGTGATGTGGGAATGTAGGACACTATAAGCTATAAATGGAACAAACTTTAGACATATATCACCTATGATCTATATCAGCGGTGCACAAACTGGGGGGGCACAAGATTATTTAGGGGGGGCGCAGGCTGCGTGTGGGGAAACCTGGGGGTGGGCAGAGCTGTGCACGGGTGGCTAAGAAGCAGCTCCGTGCTGCTGCTTCTCTGTGGCTTGCTGCAGGGGTGAGGCCTTGCTGCGGGGGTGAGGCCTTCCCTGCACACAGACATCCCCTCCTTCTCTTCCTGTTGTTACCTGCCCCAGTATTCAGCAGCAGTAGGGGGGACCAGAGCAGGACTCTTAGAACTCTCCCCATGCGCCCCCCCCCCCAGGTGAAAGTGTTTGTTGTGTGTGTGTTGTGATATGAGTCTGTGTTGTGTCTGTGTGTTATGATTGAATATGCGTGGGGTGTGGGAGTTGTCTGTGTTGGTTGTGATTGAGTGTGTCTTGTCTGTGATTGTGTGTGGGTGTGATTGATTGAGTATGTGTTGTCTGTGATTGTGTGTTGTGTCTGTTGGTTTTGTCTGTGTGTGTTGTGATTGAGTGTTGTGTGTGTTGTGATTATGTGTTGTGTCTGTCTGTGTGTGTGTGTTTGTATCTGTTGGTTGTCATGAGTGTGTTGTCTGTGTGTGTTGTTATTGAGTGTTTGTGCTGTGTCTGTGTTGTGATTGAATGCAGCGGTGCACAAACTGGGGGGCGCGTGCGGCAAAACCTGTGTGCGCGGGCCGGCAGACGCTGTGCAAGGGAGGGCGAAAAAACTGTGCGTGGACGGCCAAGAAGATGTGCGCGGCGGGCAGTCAAAGATTTGCGCGGGCGGCCAAACAGGATAGTGCAGGTGGCGGCCACGTGATAGTGTGTGCGTACGCGTGGGGGCTTCAGAGGTATGGGGGAGGAGCACGCCTGAGCGCTGTGATGTCAAACGGCCCTCCTTCTGGTGTCTGCCCTGCAATAGTGCTGGGTTCCTGCTCTCCTCCGCTAGCAACCTGCTTTGCTGCGATCCTCTGCAAGTGAAAGGGTAGGCTGCCACTATATCAATCATACTATGAATGTACAGAAATAATAAAAAAAAGTGTAAACACTTCCCCGCTCGTGCTTGCAAAATTATGCAGGACACCCTGTGCTCATGCTTGGAGAGTTGGTGATGTCACCGCTCTCAGTGGCAGCGTGGGCGCAGCCTAATTGTTGAAATATGTAAGTATTTAAGTATTTAGACATATTTGTATTTACATTGTATACTGTTTAATAAAGGGTTTTTTTCCCCATGTGATTTTGATTACATCAGGCAGGGGGGGGGGGGGGGGGCAGAGAAATTTCATGGATGAAAAGGGGGGCTCGGCATAAAAAGTTTGCTCACTCCTGATCTATATTCATGTTTTCAGAACATATGTTTTTATATTCTCTTTCCGAGTGCTTTATTTGATATATTTATTTTTTTCTTTGCATTTTGTGTACTAATAACATGTAACATATTTTCTTTAAACATGGCTCTTATCATATATACACGTAGAGGCAAATTCTCATATGGAATGCAGCTCAAACTTTTCTTTTGTTTCTTTTTGAAAAAGATAATTATCCTCTTATTTTGTCCAAATCCAACCTCTCGTAAGGACGGCGATTTAAATTCACTGGATGTCGTTCACTGTCTGGGAAACTACTAGGGTAGAATTGCTGGTTTCAGGAAGTCAGCCCGACTGTTTGTCCTTTCAGAGAGTTTCACGAAGGGAAAGCCAGATGCGAAAGCAACAATTGAACAATGGGTAAAATCGTGCATCAAAAAGGCTTACGACCAGACCTCTGAGAAGGCGTGAGGTGTGACTCAGACCATTCTGCCAGGGAAATGGCTGCGTCCGGGGCATTTGGAGAAAAAGCTGCTGGGCTGTGTAGGGTTGCAGTCTTGTAGTCAATCAGTACCTTTATTGAGAATTAGATGTGCAGGCCTCTGCTGATGCAAGCTTTGGCCATAAGGTGCTACAAGCTGTAGTAGCTTAATGAGTTTTTTCAGCTACACCTTTTTTATGACACCATTGTTCTTTGTATTGTATGTTCTTTCCCCTTCCTTTGTTCAATACTGCTTGAGTAGGTCCCATGTGTGCCCACTGCCATGGGGATTGTCATGTACTGTACACCTGTGAGCATGTGACCTGTATATCGGACAAGAGTTAATACACACAGCTATCCAGCTGATTCACTTTTCTCCACGCATGGACCCTCAAATGAATAATATCTAACCTCAATTCATCCCAATATACCATCTGTCATGAACAGCACACCTGTGAGCTTGTGACTTATATATGCAACTAGGGTTAATACTGCACCGACACACTTTATTCGAGCAAATACCCAGTATGTACCTGGCAGATACCTGGAATGCGCCGCTCCTCACCTCTGACAAGCCCCGTTGCATTTGCCTTCCCAGCCTGGGTTCATGCCTGGCTGACGGGCGGCTGATCTGTTAAATGATAATGATTAGGATTTAATAGGCTGCAATGCTTCGCGTGTCTACCAGATGGCATAAATTCATGAATTGTAATGCAATATATATATATACTGTGCAGTATTGCAGCCAGCAGGAATAAAATGCTTCAATCCCTGCTTGGAAAATACCTCAATGCACTCGGGCAGAAAACAGTCACAAACCTCAATACACCCGGGTATACCCGAATTCGTGGGACTAGCCGAGCTCGAATAAAGTGTGTCGCCAGTGTACACACAGTCAACTCAGTGTCCCACCTTTCTCCTTCGCATGTTACTTAAAATAGTTAATATTTACCCTTACTCCGTTACAATATATATAATTATCTGCTGCCACCACCAAAGGTATTGTTAAACGAAGTACAGAGCCTCTTTTCTGTTTATTAAGAAAAATGATGCACTTAACACAAAAAATGTGTCCGAAAAATGTAAATAACTCAACAAAGCTTGCAACAGTTTAATCAGAGCCCACAGTATTACTTATTATAATGTAGCTTTAATATACAAAAATGCAGTGCTCAGGTTACAGAAAAAGATTATTACAAGAACATACAGTTATAATAAATGCAGACAATTTCATACAATAAAAGAAGATACGCAGAGTCTAACTTACTGTAGGTTCGTCCAACATTGATCAGATTTTTTCCCAAAGAGTCTTGAGTGGAAATTGAGATTTCACGTGTTTTAGAATGGACACACCATTTGTTGAAATCTAACTCATAATTAAAAAGTAGGGCTTTATATTTTTTTGTTCCCTTCATTGAGAACAACATAAGCCCATCCCTTTCATCAATCACGGATGACTGTTTTATGACTTGAAGGGGAACCTCTTACTTTTGACTCTTTAACATTTGCCTCAATATATAAAAGACTTCATAACTCTGTTTCTATAATATTTAGATAAATGCCATCTTCACTGCTGCGTCTGTGTACTTAAGATACACAGATGAGGGGTACAAAATGATTGTACCCCAGGAGATAATTCATTTAAATGCACACTACTATTATTTAAAATATAATTTTTAATGCTAAATACTTAAAACATATATTACCGCAAAAAATAGTGTAATGAACAATAAAAATAAATTAAATAATATACACGTATGTACCAAGATAAGCCTCTCATATAGAGATACTCCAGTATATAATTACAACTGGAATCTTAGAGGCTGAACAAGGTGCAACCAGCCAAGGTGAGCCTGAAAGCCCAACGCTTGCAATCACTAGCCCAATAAGTGAATTGCCAAAGTCAGCAGCAGGGATTGGGCTACTATGTACCCATAGATCATATTAGTGACACTGTATCAGTAGAACCATTCCCTTCCTGCTACACTATTTTTAGATATATGGCTATGCTAGAGAGAATGCTGGAAAAACACTGTATTAAAACAGCCCCACGCGTGACCATGTTATAATCCCCCGTTATGGGGCTGTTTTAATACAGTGTTTTTCCAGCATTCTCTCTAGCATAGCCATATACTGTATCTAAAAATAGTGTAGCAGGAAGGGAATGGTTCTACTGATACAGTGTCACTAATATGATCTATGGGTACATAGTAGCCCAATCCCTGCTGCTGACTTTGGCAATTCACTTATTGGGCTAGTGATTGCAAGCGTTGTGCTTTCAGGCTCACCTTGGCTGGTTGCACCTTGTTCAGCCTCTAAGATTCCAGTTGTAAAAATATACTGGAGTATCTCTATATGAGAGGCTTATCTTGGTGCATACGTGTATATTATTTAATTTATTTTTATTGTTCATTACACTATTTCTTGCAGTGACAAAGTGAGAATATGACGTAAGGGGGGGGGTGGTCTGACATAACAGCACTGGGATCTATGCAACCATTTTAAGTCAGCATCCATCTTAGGTTTTGTCTGAGTGAACGGGTTATGAGATGGACGTTTTTGAATGAGGTTTTTGCTTTCAACTTTCAAGTGAGAATAAACCAAGCAGCTAACTGAAAAACCTTGAGCAAAGTGCCAATGTTATGAAAAAGGCCAGACTGATAGGGATGGTTTCCCATTCCGAAGGTGGGGGTTTTTGAGGTTCTGTATGTAGAGAAAAGGTCACCAGCTTAATAAAGTATTATTGCTGAATCATCTCATTTAGACATCCCATAATGTCATTAACTCAATATATTCGTGTGCATAATTTGTTTACCTTTTACGCTTACGTAGTGACGACACGCAACCTTGTATAGGGGGCGTGGGTTTAGTATTTTGTGTATAAATAAGCCCTGTATGCAACATGTCTTTGGGAGGGTTTTATTTTGAAACTCTCCTCTGCGTGTGCACCTCACAAGCAATAAACTTATTTGTCTATTCTGCAAAATATAACCTCAGACTCGTGTTGTTATTTCACAGAGCTTTATCAGATCTGATAAAGCTCTGTGAAATAACAACACGAGTCTGAGGTTATATTTTGCAGAATAGACAAATAAGTTTATTGCTTGTGAGGTGCACACGCAGAGGAGAGTTTCAAAATAAAACCCTCCCAAAGACATGTTGCATACAGGGCTTATTTATACACAAAATACTAAACCCACGCCCCCTATACAAGGTTGCGTGTCGTCACTACGTAAGCGTAAAAGGTAAACAAATTATGCACACGAATATATTGAGTTAATGACATTATGGGATGTCTAAATGAGATGATTCAGCAATAATACTTTATTAAGCTGGTGACCTTTTCTCTACATACAGAACCTCAAAAACCCCCACCTTCGGAATGGGAAACCATCCCTATCAGTCTGGCCTTTTTCATAACATTGGCACTTTGCTCAAGGTTTTTCAGTTAGCTGCTTGGTTTATTCTCACTTGAAAGTTGAAAGCAAAAACCTCATTCAAAAACGTCCATCTCATAACCCGTTCACTCAGACAAAACCTAAGATGGATGCTGACTTAAAATGGCTGCATAGATCCCAGTGCTGTTATGTCAGACCCCCCCCCTTACATCATATTCTCACTTTGTCACTCCCTCCTTTTTTATTCTTAAAACATAGCTTTTGAGAATTAAGTTCATGATGATAGTCCAGGGATAACTCAGAGGACAAGGGCGCGTGCCCTTCACTGTCATAGTCTCGTAAGGCGCTGCGGCCAATATGTCTTTTGGTGAATTGAATAACTGTGGTCGGCATCTTCTTTCTTCACGGTACTGCTGTTTTCTGGCATCTGTAAAGAGTGGCATCCGAATGGGGGAGGGGGTCGCACACCTGTGGATCATACCTTTGCAACACGTGACACACACATATAACAAGTAACACTCCCACACATCCAAGCATTCAAAAGTTTTTGCTCCAAGTGATCTAAGCCATTCAGCTAACCCCAAGGGTGATAATCTGTCACTTCCCTTTGTAACCCTCTTTTGAATCTCTTGTATTTCATCTAGTTCATACTGCACATTGCTACACTGATCTGGAATAAAAACACAACATTGTTCCTCAATTAGGACACATACCCCTCCTTTTGAAGCTAAAACATACTCTAAAGCAATTCTGTTTTGTAAGGCCATAAGCCTAATCTGAACCTGTTCTTGGTTTAATGATAAAATTAAAACTGCAAAATTAAGGCCACATCCTTCCTGTAAATTGTTATCTGACTGAACATACATTTTTATACAGGTTTCATTAGTTGGTGGAGACACTTGACCCATAAATTGATTCTTGTTCCTAGTGTGTGATACACCCTTTAAAGAGGTTCCCTTAAAAAATTGGAAAAATACAGAAATTATACACATAATACTAAAAACCTTATTTTATGCAAGCAACCTTTCTTTGGATATGCAGTTGCTAGATAAAAGAAATTGCATCTATCTCTATCATCATATATTTTCAGAATCATCACAACTTTCTATTACTGAGAATTGAGGGGGTTTGGTATCTGTGGAAGCTAAATGCATGATCCTCACCCTGCACGCATTGTATACATCATTCACTCAGAATATCAGAACAGACGATGTCTGCGATGGTCAACATGGCTGACTTATGATCCTTTCCTTGTGGCTGACACACGCCCCTGGGTGACCCCCTCCTTTCGGTGGAGGTGCAACACACTTCTGGATCAAAGTTTTGCTGCACATGACACATACATAGAGAGTGAAGAGTACTGCCAAAACACATACAAGAGCTTTCACAAGCCACGCTTCCAGGAAACCAATCCTCCCATCAAGGCTCAATTCTACATACACCTTAAATTTCTAACTTAACACACTCTAAAGAATAAAAATATTGAGTCTCTGAAAAAATGAAATGTTCTGATAAAACCTGGCCTTAGCCTGGTGTCTTATTTTCCTCGTTGGTTAACGGTTAGAGTTTTGACTCGGCAAGACGTTAACTTGATGCGGCTGTGCTTTAGGTGACTTTGGTCTTTGGTGGCGCTGGAACGAGCTTTACTGTACTTTGGGTCCAGGAAAATGACTCTGCCGCTTTAATTGCTGTATTGGTGATTACTTTAGGCCTTTTCACCTGAGATGAAAAGCATGCTTGCGCAGGAAATATGTGACTATTAACCCCATCTCGAGTAGGTGCACTTTCAACTTTGCCTAGAGAGACTCAAAAAAATGTATTAGTTGCATACAACTTATTGTTTTTTTTTTTACCAATAACATGGTCCTTAATTTGTTCCTTTGGACTGCTGATAGTCATAAGTCATCCCATATGTGTCTCATAGGGAGATAATTTATAGCTAGGACTAAATTCTTGTATCAATGTGTTTACTCCTGTCTTAGCATCCACATATAGACAGAGGTATTCCCTATTAATGTTCCTCAAATTAAAACTATGGGCCTCATGCAGAGAGCATAGAATTTTAAAAATGGCGAATTTCATAAAAAGTAGCTTTTTTGGAGAGTTTTATTCTCCATATGCAGAAAAGTGCGAATTCTGCTATGTTTAACATGGATGCGTCTGGCGAGTTTAAATTGGCGAGATGCGCGCTTCAGAAACGTGTAAAAACAAATTCGCGCCTTTTTTTTCCCCTTTACTATAGGCGGCGAGCGCCATCTTGCCATATTTTCGTGGCGCGGCAAAAATGCGAGAATCGCGCCTTTTTTTGGCGCGAACAGCCGCTACTTGCCGTTCGCACCTCTCTGCATTCGGAGAGTTTTAAAAATGGCGCGATTGAGGTTCTCGCCAGCCGCGAGGCGAGTTTTAAACATAGAAATAAAAAAAAGGCGCGTTTTTCGCAACTCGCCATTTTATGCCGTTTTCTGAGGGAAATTGAACAAAAAATGGCGAGTTTTGCAATAACGATGCTCTCTGCATGAGGCCCTAAGTAGCCAATGTGAACCTGACTTTGATACAATCTAAGTTCCTGAAACTTTAGGGCCTCATCTTGCCTAACCACTTGTTTCCATAATTAATTATATCCTGTCTGCAGGCCATATCCCTAAGACCTGGGAAACTACCAGAGTTTGTCCCAATCTTCAAAAGTGGGGACAAAAAAACACTGTCTCAAACTACAGGCCAATATCCCTTTTCCCAATACTATCCACTGTTATGGAAAAATATTCACTCCCAATTAAGCCATTATTTTACCCATACAAATTTCCTAGCCACTCCCTATCTGGGTTAAGGGTGTCTCAATCTGTGTTGACGGGTTAACCTAGCAGTGTCAAATAAGTTTATTTGTCTGTTCCTGTATCCATTTTAAAGTGTTAAGTTTTAAGTTTTATTGGGATTAAGGTGAGAGTCCCATTAAAATTTTTGGTGTTTTGGTGATGAAGGTGAGTGTTTGTATGCGTAAGGGATTGTTTTTCAGACTGTCCTGGGTTGTGATAAATATTTTTGTTGTCTGAGCAGGAAGTGTCCCTGATTGTACATTTGCTCTGTCTTGTCATTAACATACCATGTGAGTTTATTTATGGATATCTGTTTAGAAGGTCTTATCTGTATCCATGTTATAGAAGTATAAGGTTTATCAGGGCTGGGTTGGACCCGCTGAAGTAATTCAAGTGTTTTCTTGGGTATAGTTATGGTGAAAAAATCAGAACAATAACATGCCAAAAGAGTTGTACGTAATCAGCTTGCGCTGATTATTGTATCAGGAGTATTGTACAGGTCAATTAAATTTGATTACTGTAACAGGAGAATAATGGGAAACCAAAGTTCTCAAAATTTGCCGTTAGAGGTTGTGTGTCTGCAGACAAAAATAATAAGGAATGGATACAGAGAACAAGAAGAGACAATATAAATATGTTTTGTTGGCCAATGAAAAATACATGCAAGTTCAAATGAAAAATACATGCAAGTTCAAATGAAAATACACATGCAAGTCCCAGTGAAAAACATGCCACCCCAATGAAAAAAGTTTGTTTGCAATAAATTACTATAGAAGGAAGCGTGAACCTATGAGCAGCCGCACCGGTTTTCTTATTCGTAAGAATGCGAACGCAAGGGCTCATAGTGGAACCTTCTAACTTTCAGTAATCCCTGTGTGTCTGTGGCAGTATAAATCTTTTTTTATGAGGTTTTTGTGGCAAAAGTCAAGCATGGCATGCCCGGCTGGCGGACACCGCAGAAATCAGTTGTGAACGTATAAGCTTTTCCTTCCATTTCCCCACATGCAATAAGTGGTTATAAATCATTTCCTGATATAAACTCAAGTTTCGGTGCCGGCAAGTAAAACTGTTGCGCCCTTAATGGAGAGTGGTTAGATGGATTTGATACCCTAATGAATTTTTCCTGAATGATTACCTGTGTGAAAGATAAACCATGCTAAGTATCACGTGTGCACAAATCACCATCCAAAAACTTGCAAGTACGTACGAAAACATGAATATTTTTTGCTCACAATGAAATCAAAGGTCTGAAAGAAAGAGGATCAGAATCGCAGCAGCACAGAGCGTGCCCCCACTTTTTTCTCCAGCGCGAGGAATGTGCTAAGATACGAAAGTTAACTCAAAAAGCTCCGGAGCATCAGAGTAGTTTTAAAGTCAGGTTATTTATGAGAATAAAGAAAGAGAAGAGAACTTTTATTAATAGTTGCAGGGTGAAATTGTTGGGTAATAGGGGAGAAATGTTTTTCTTTTATTTGTTTGTTATTTTTGTGATGTTGTGTGGCTGTGTATGAGAGAAGTGTTTTGTATTGTGTGTGTTCTGTATTGTGTTTAACGAGTAAAAACACATTTCAATTTTATTTCTAGAGGATTAAGATGTTTGGGAATATTTTGTGTTCAAAAATGTGGGTAAAAGATCATAAGCATTGTTTGAAGTATATATTGTATTGTATGTTTTCATGTATATAACGCCATTAATATGCACAGCGCTTCACAGGAGTGGTGCACGTCGTAATCATATAGGTAGCAAAGGGTAAAGGTAAGAGGTCATGAAATAAGTGATCCAGACATAAAAGTAACATTAAGGAAGAGAAGTCCCTGCTCTGAGGAGCTTACAATCTAATTGGTAGGTAGGGAGAGCGTACAGAAACAGTAGAATTTTATTAGAAGCCAGGAGAGGAATTTCAGGAGGGGAAACGCAGAATCAGAGTTTAAAGAGTAGAGTAATTCTGGCAGCAGCGTTTGGGAGAGATAGTAGGGAAGACAGGTGAAAGTCAGGAAGCTGGGATAGCAGGGAATTACAGTTAGCAAGATGGGAGAGAATGAGGGTCTGAATCCGAGTTTTAATAGTTGAGCAACAGAGGAACAGGTGTATCTTTGTGATATTGTGGAGGAAAAAGCGACAGTTATAGAAATGTTTTGAATGAAAGAGAAGAATATGAGAGAGAAGTTGGGAGTGACCCCTAAGCAGTGTGCTTGAGCTACTGCATGGAAGAGTCAAGAGTAATGTGGAAGGAGATAATAGGGTCAGGTTTGGGAGGAAGTATGAGGAACTCTGTTTTTGCCATGTTAAGTTTAAGGCAAAAGAGGGTCTTCCAGGATGAGATAACAGAGGGACATTCAGAAACTTAGGTTTGTATGGCAGGTGTAAGGTCAAGGGTTGAAAAGTAAATGAGGGTGTTGTCAGCATAGTGGTGATATTTAAACCTAAGAGATGTTATTAGGTCACCTAGAGAGAGTATGTACAGAGAAAAGAGAAGAGTGTGGTCCACAGAGGCAAATGCTGCAGAGGGTAATAGGAGCAGAGTGTAATGACCTCTGTCTGGGGCAGCATATAGGTCATCAGTTATTTTAGTTAGAATTGTCTCCGTGGAGGGAGCAGTGCAGAAGTCAGATTGTAGAGGGTTAAGGAGAGAAGGGGTGTGGAGACAATGGAGCAAGCAAGAGAATACAAGACATGTTCAGTAGTTAGAAAGACAGGTCAGGTCAAGCTTGCTATTTTTGAGTCATGGTATAACTAATACATGTTTTAAGGAGAATGGAAATGTAGCAGATTAGAGGGAGAAAAGGAGATCTACAGTGATGGTGACATTCTCTTTTGAGACAGTGGAAAAAGAGTCAAGGAAAGCAGGAAGAGAGTAGGGAGCAAAGTAGGATAGGAGGAAAAAGAGGGAATATTCTGGTGTATGGATTCAACCTCTTGCTTAAAATAGTCAGAAAAGTCCTGAGGTGAGATGAAAGAAGAGTTAGTGAGGGTTAGACTTGTGAGTGTTGATTAATGGAGAGAAATAGGTGTGTGTAGCTTGAGAAAGGACAGAATTGCAACAGGATAGCATAAATTTGTAGTGAATGAAGTCAGTGAAACTATAAAAGTTCAAAACAGAAAGCATTAAAAAGAACTGAGTGGAGGGAAATAGCATGAACGTATGGAGTTATTTGTGTGTTAAGAAGTTATATAAACCTCAGCTATATAAAAGCCCGTTGGTTAATTTTTGAGAGGCCATAAAAAATGTAGTTCTTAGGGCTCTGGATAAAGCTCCATGTATTTAAACTTTAAGCAAAAGTTCCAATCCAATAATTATTATTTTTCAGGAAGAAGCCGTGGTGTACCGTTATCTTATCTTTTCAGGGTCAATTGGTGAAACGCCCAGAAACAAAATGGCTCTTTGCCCGGAAACAAGTCTTATAGAAAATATTTTTTCTTTAGTCAGATGAATATGCAGAGTGTCTTTAAAATTATAAAGCTGACCATGTGCTCAGCACTGTGCAAAGAGATTATATAAAGCAAGACATTAGTGTGAAGTCTTATACAAAATCATTTGTCTATTAACTGAATGTGATGTATGTTATAACTTTTAACCATTTATTTTTTCCAAAGGTGTCCGTAAGCAGTGGTTATTGTAAAAATTGCTGTGTAATCTAGAATGGGTTTACTAGGAAGGGGTGAATTTGGGAGTCACCTCTCATTTGTGGGTGTGTCTTGTGTATAGGGTTAAAAACAGGGGATACATAGTTGCAAAAGCAGTTACATAAGTGAATAAGGTATGCATTATGTAGAAGGCATTTCAATTTTTTAACAGAATCGTTACAGTGGAGTGTTTGGGGTAAAAGCCAGATAGGGAGTGGCTAGGAAATTTGTATGGGTAAAATAATGGCTTAATTGGGAGTGAATATTTTTCCATAACAGTGGATAGTATTGGGAAAAGGGATATTGGCCTGTAGTTTGAGACAGTGTTTTTTTGTCCCCACTTTTGAAGATTGGGACAAACTCTGGTAGTTTCCCAGGTCTTAGGGATATGGCCTGCCATCAGGATAGAATTAATTATGGAAACAAGTGGTTAGGCAAGATGAGGCCCTAAAGTTTCAGGAACTTAGATTGTATCAAAGTCAGGTTCACATTGGCTACTTAGTTTTAATTTGAGGAACATTAATAGGGAATACCTCTGTCTATATGTGGATGCTAAGACAGGAGTAAACACATTGATACAAGAATTTAATCCTAGGTATAAATTATCTCCCTATGAGACACATATGGGATGACTTATGACTATCAGCAGTCCAAAGGAACGAATTAAGGACCATGTTATTGGTAAAAAAAAAACCAATAAGTTGTATGCAACTAATACATTTTTTGAGTCTCTCTAGGCAAAGTTGAAAGTGCACCTACTCGAGATGGGGTTAATAGTCACATATTTCCTGTGCAAGCATGCTTTTCATCTCAGGTGAAAAGGCCTAAAGTAATCACCAATACAGCAATTAAAGCGGCAGAGTCATTTTCCTGGACCCAAAGTACAGTAAAGCTCGTTCCAGCGCCATCAAAGACCAAAGTCACCTAAAGCACAGCCGCATCAAGTTAACATCTTGCCGAGTCAAAACTCTAACCGTTAACCAACGAGGAAAATAAGACACCAGGCTAAGGCCAGGTTTTATCAGAACATTTCATTGTTTCAGAGACTCAATATTTTTATTCTTTAGAGTGTGTTAAGTTAGAAATTTAAGGTGTATGTAGAATTGAGCCTTGATGGGAGGATTGGTTTCCTGGAAGCATGGCTTGTGAAAGCTCTTGTATGTGTTTTGGCAGTACTCTTCACTCTCTATGTATGTGTCATGTGCAGCAAAACTTTGATCCAGAAGTGTGTTGCACCTCCACCGAAAGGAGGGGGTCACCCAGGGGCGTGTGTCAGCCACAAGGAAAGGATCATAAGTCAGCCATGTTGACCATCGCAGACATCGTCTGTTCTGATATTCTGAGTGAATGATGTATACAATGCGTGCAGGGTGAGGATCATGCATTTAGCTTCCACAGATACCAAACCCCCTCAATTCTCAGTAATAGAAAGTTGTGATGATTCTGAAAATATATGATGATAGAGATAGATGCAATTTCTTTTATCTAGCAACTGCATATCCAAAGAAAGGTTGCTTGCATAAAATAAGGTTTTTAGTATTACAGTATGTGTATAATTTCTGTATTTTTCCATTTTTTTAAGGGAACCTCTTTAAAGGGTGTATCACACACTAGGAACAAGAATCAATTTATGGGTCAAGTGTCTCCACCAACTAATGAAACCTGTGTAAAAATGTATGTTCAGTCAGATAACAATTTACAGGAAGGATGTGGCCTTAATTTTGCAGTTTTAATTTTATCATTAAACCAAGAACAGGTTCAGATTAGGTTTATGGCCTTACAAAACAGAATTGCTTTAGACTATGTTTTATCTTCAAAAGGAGGGGTATGTGTCCTAATTGAGGAACAATGTTGTGTTTTTATTCCAGATCAGTGTAGCAATGTGCAGCATGAACTAGATGAAATACAAGAGATTCAAAAGAGGGTTACAAAGGGAAGTGACAGATTATCACCCTTGGGGTTAGCTGAATGGCTTAGATCACTTGGAGCAAAAACTTTTGAATGCTTGGATGTGTGGGAGTGTTACTTGTTATGTGTGTGTCACGTGTTGCAAAGGTATGATCCACAGGTGTGCGACCCCCTCCCCCATTCGAATGCCACTCTTTACAGATGCCAGAAAACAGCAGTACCGTGAAGAAAGAAGATGCCGACCACAGTTATTCAATTCACCAAAAGACATATTGGCCGCAGCGCCTTACGAGACTATGGGCCTAATGCAGTAAGCCCCGATAAGGCTTTTTCGGCATTTTATAGCCGTTTTTTGCCCTCCTGATTCAGTAAGCCCCGATAAGTGGGAATTATCGGCAACTTTTCTTGCGAAAAAATTTTTTTCGCCACCCGGCTGCCGATAAGCCACTTATCGGGACTTTTTTTTCCCGCCTGAATTCAGTAAGCCCCGATCAGCTTTTTGGTGCTGATCGGCAGGCCAGATTGGAGATTTTATGGCCAATCCAGCCCGCCAACTAAAGTTGGCAACTTGCTGAAGGAGAAGCATCGGCAAGGGCGACACTTAGGAAAAATCAGCCCTTTTTCCTGCCTGTGATTGATGCCGGGGGTCTCCGGAGCTGATACCCGCACCGGAGCCCCCCGGCATGCATCCGAGGCAGGAAAAAGGCATTTAAAAGCCACTTCATTACCTTAGCGGCTAACCGCTAAGGCAATGAAGGGGTTAACCCACCATGCCAGCGTTATTGTGGGTAGCGGGGATGGGTGAGGGGGGTATTTGGCCCTGGGTGTGAGTTTAGGACTTGCAGGGGGGATGCGGGGGCACTTAACCCCTTCACGACCGTAGCGGTTAATACCGCTACGGTCCTGAAGGGGTTAAGGCCTCCCGCTACCCACCCGCAAGCCCTAAACAACCACCGTTGGGGCTAATGCCCCCTTCACACACCCCCACTACCCACAATAATAAAAAAAAAACACCCCAGCACCACAATAACGAATTAAATAAATAATTAAATAATTATATATATATATATATATATATATATATATATATATATATATATATATATATATATATATATATATATATATATATATATATATATATATATACCCAACAACACCTATACCCCCCTAACATACAGTATAGTAATGGGCAGAATGACTATTATCCACAAATGGATAATAGTGCAGTTGTCCATTTACAATACTTACACAACAATAAAGACTTTAAATACATATAGCACTCACCCATGTCCCACTGCCACGATGAAGGCCATCCTCATCTTCATCCTGCCCATGCCCCATCCGCTTCTGCAAAACAAACACAAGAATTACAACATCCAAATTAATGTCCCCTAACCCCTTAATCACCATAGCGGTTATTAACCGCTACAGTTATTAAGGGGTTAAGCCACCATCACCCACATACCCTCCCCCACAAAGCCCCCCAACCACCCTCACCCAATACCCACAGGGGAGTCCTACCAAATACCCTTGGGCCTAATACCCCCTCCCCCAGCACATACAGTACAATAATGTGCCAAATAACTATTATCCACATAGGGATGATACATTATTTGGCCATTATTAAACACATTCAATAACGTTAAAATGTAAATAAAATTGTACTAACCTCATCAATAAGAAGTCTCCGTCGCCAGCATCATCCTTGGGGTCCGTTGCCAACATTAGAAATAGCCACAACATTTCAATATCATTAACATAACACTGAACCCCTTAATCACCTTATCGGGTACTAACCTGAAAGGTAATTAAG
>NC_134483.1:229226338-229231338 GCF_040206685.1 Ascaphus truei | reverse complement strand
TATGTGTGTATGTATGTGTGTCAGTCAGTGTATGTGTGTCAGTCAGTGTGTGTGTATGTATGTGTGTGTCAGTCAGTCAGTAAGTCAGTCTGTCAGTGTGTGTGTATGTGTCAGTCAGTCAGTGTGTGTGTGTGTATGTATATGAGTCAGTGTGTGTGTGTGTGTGTGTGTGTGTGTGTGTGTGTGTGTGTGTGTGTGTGTGTGTATGTGTGTCAGTCAGTGTGTGTGTATGTATGTGTGTCAGTGTGTGTTGTGACAAACAGCTTACTCCGGGGCTCCGACATCTGTCCGGGACAGTTAGAACACGGTCTTTTGGGGTAGGTTAAATGAGGAGGCGTCACGTACTGTTCCTTTAAATAGGCTGTGCCTGGTTTATTCAGTCCCAGGCACTGGGACTGCCACAGTGCATACAACAAAATACATCAAAACAAAAGCTGCTCACCTGAGCGATAACTTAACTTAGATTTCCCTAACTCAGGGTGGAAGTGGCTTTTCCACTTTCCAACAACAAAACAAGGTACTTTTGCAGAGTTAGCCAAATGAATAGAACAATTGAACCTGTGTGGGGAAGGGGCTTCTCCCCACTGTGTTCAGCAGCCTTCCAGGCTCTGGAGAAGAGACCAGAGCAAACAGGAAATCAGTCTTACATACCTGATTTCTAATTAGCATGACAGGTGACAGAAATCCCTCAGTTCCAGCGCTTGCCCAAAACTGTGGGATGGAGTGCATGTATTATAAGGCTGCACTCCCAGGCCAGACAGGATAGAAACTGTTCAGTATCCTGGGAGCCCTATATATGGAATTTATTACCATCCCCTGGTTTCTGTCACATATCCTCCCCCCCAGCTCAGACCCTGAGGGATGAGCGACCATGGATATTATTTATTTTATTTATTTATTTATAAAATATTTTACCAGGAAGTAATACATTGAGAGTTACCTCTCGTTTTCAAGTATGTCCTGGGCACAGAGTAAAACAAATAATACATGGTTACAAATACAGTTACATAAATGAACAAGGTATACATTTATATACAAGACATTGCATGCACAGTTAAAGAAAATATATATTGTGAGCGTATGAAACAAAATTAGGGAGTGCATCCTTGACAACCCGTCAGCATTGCCATGTTTGTGCCCTGACCTGTGTTCCACAGAAAATTTAAAGGGTTGTAGGCTTAGGAACCACCTGGTCACTCTAGCATTCTTTTCCCTGTTTTGACACATCCAGGTAAGGGGTGCATGATCTGTGACCAACCGGAATTTTCTCCCCAACAGGTAGTATTTGAGCGTCTCTACAGCCCACTTTATTGCGAGACACTCTTTCTCTACTATGGAGTAATTTTTCTCCTGGGGATTTAGTTTCCTACTTAAATAAAGGATGGGGTGTTCCTCACCTTGAGACTCCTGGGAGAGTACCGCCCCCAGCCCTACCTCAGATTCGTCGGTTTGGACTACGAACTCTTTGGAGAAGTCAGGTGTGACCAACACTGGTTGGGCACAGAGAGCTTCTTTCAGGCTTCTAAAGGCCTGTTCGGTTTCGGGGGACCACTTTACCATAAGTGGTCCTCTTGCTTTTGTGAGGTCGGTTAGTGGGGTTGCCTTAGTCGCAAAATTGGGAATAAACCTTCTATAGTACCCAATTAACCCCAAAAAGGTCCTTACTTGTTTTTTTGTAACTGGCCTTGGCCAACCTTGTATCGCCTCCACTTTGAGTGTTTGGGGTTTGAGTAAAAATCTGCCAATAGAATACCCCAGACCAATGGTGCATTTAGCGGGGTTAGCAGTTAGTCCAGCAGACCGAACTGCGTCGAGCACAGCTTGGACCTTTGGAAGGTGGGATTGCCAATCTTCACTATGGATTACCACATCATCCAGGTAGGCAGCAGCATACCGAGCATGTGGTTTTAAAATTTTATCCATCATTCTTTGGAATGTGGCGGGAGCTCCATGTAAGCCAAAAGGCAGCACCCTATACTGAAAGAGGCCGTCTGGGGTTGAGAAGGCTGTCTTTTCTTTTGCCCTTTCTGTGAGGGGAACCTGCCAGTACCCTTTTGTTAGGTCTAGGGTTGTGAGATATCGGGCTTTGCCCAGTCTCTCTACAAGTTCATCTACCCTGGGCATAGGGTAAGTATCAAATTTTGACACCGCGTTTAGTTTCCGGTAGTCATTACAAAACCTTGTTGTACCATCTGGCTTTGGGACTAAGACTATAGGGCTGTTCCACCCACTTTGGGATTCCTCAATTACGCCTAGTTTTAGCATTTTTTTAACCTCTAAACTTATAGCCTCTCTTTTGGCCTCTGGGATTCGGTACGGTTTAAGGTTAACGCGGACCCCCGGTTCAGAGACTAGGTCATGTTCAATTACGCTAGTTCTACCTGGCTGTGTAGAGAAGATTTCTTTGTTTCTGCTCACTAAATTCTGAACCTCTTGTTTCTGATGAACGGACAGGGTTTCAGCTATGCTAACCTCTGGGTCAGTTTCTTGACTCTCTGACGGACCTGGGGTTACTAGGGTTGACAAGACTTCTCTATCTTTCCAGGGCTTGAGTAGGTTTATATGGTAAATTTGCTCAGGTTTCCTCCTACCTGGCTGTCTTACCTTATAATTTACTTCTCCCACTCTTTCCAAGACCTCATATGGCCCATGCCATTTAGCAAGGAATTTACTTTCCACGGTGGGAACCAGAACTAGTACCCTATCACCTGGAAAAAAAATTCTGACCCTAGCACCCTTATTATACGTATTCCTCTGTGCTTCTTGAGCTTTCTCCATGTGTTCCCTCACTATGGGTAGGACTGCAGCAATGCGGTCCTGCATCTGGGCAACATGCTCTATTACACTTCTGTAAGGGGTAACCTCGTGTTCCCAAGTCTCTTTGGCTATATCCAGTAAGCCCCTTGGGTGTCGGCCATACAATAGTTCAAACGGGGAGAAGCCTGTGGATGATTGGGGAACTTCCCTAATGGCAAATAACAGGTACGGTAACAAACAATCCCAGTTTTTCCCATCTTTATCGACCGCCCGCCGTAACATGCTCTTTAAGGTTTTATTGAACCTTTCCACTAAACCATCTGTTTGTGGATGATAGACTGAGGTTCTGAGATGCTTGATTTTTAGGAGTTTACATAACTCTTTTGTTACTTGGGACATAAACGGTGTTCCCTGGTCAGATAGAATCTCTTTAGGAATTCCAACCCGAGAAAACAGAACTACTAACTCTTTTGCTATGTTTTTGGCTGAGGTGCTACGTAGGGGAACTGCCTCCGGATATCGGGTGGCATAATCTAATATTACCAATATATGCTGATGTCCCCTAGCAGACTTTATTAGGGGTCCTACTAGATCCATAGCAATCCGGTCAAATGGTACCTCTATTATGGGAAGGGGTACCAATGGGCTGCGGTACGCCTTGAACGGGGCGGTGATCTGACATGCTGGGCATGAGGAACAATAATTCGTAATTTCTGCCAGAACCCCAGGCCAATAGAAGCTTCGGAGAACCTTTTCTTTTGTCTTTTCCACCCCTAGGTGTCCCCCCAATGGATGACTATGTGCGAGGTGTAACACTACATTACGGAATGTCCGTGGTACCAACAATTGTTTAGTTGTAATTGATTTTCTTTTATCAACCCGATATACTAGGTCGTTCTCTACCTCGAAGTAGGGGTAAGCAAGCGACCTATCTGGTTGGCCAAGAGTACTATTCAGGTCCCGTATATTTCCCCTTGCTACCTCTAATGTGGGGTCCTCCCACTGGGCCTTCTTAAAACTCCCAGGACTGACCTCTAGGTCAGCGAGGGTCTTATCCGGTTCTGGGGTGGTAAATGTCTGATCAACATCCTGATTTGGGGTATTCCCTACCAAAGTAGTGATGGGGAAGGGAATTTTACAGCACTCCTCCTTTTCCCCCTTCTTATTTGGGCCCTCGTCAACCTCCATTTCTGAAAACGGGAAAGGATTTATTTCTTCTAATACTTCGTTATGGTCCGCTATTGAACTCTGGGCGCTATTCTGAGCGGGGGACCACATTTTTAGAAAATGGGGAAAGTCGGTCCCTATTAACACATCATGTGCCAGTTTGGGTACAATACCCACCTTGAAATCTAAAGAACCAAACTCTGTTTCAAAAAAAACATCAACAGTGGAATATTCATGATTATCCCCATGTATACAACAAATTGCCATTCTTTGTGAACTGTTTCCCTGTTTCTTCTTAATGGGCAAGAGGTATTCGGACACTAGTGTGACCATGCTCCCAGAGTCCAGAAGTGCCCGAACCCTCCTACCATTAACCTTTACAAATGCCCACAGATGGTTATTCAAGGGGTCCTCTGGGCTAGGGCGCATACATTGGGACAACAGCGAATAAGGTTCCACGCTGTTGCATTGCATGGGCTCATCATTTAGTGGGCAGATTTTTGCTGTGTGGCCCCTCTCATGACAATTTACACATTTAGGTACATAGTCTGTGTCCCACTTAGAGCCTTTTCCCGGCTCCCCATGTTGGCTATTGCCCTTAGTGTGCGAACCACTGTTGCTGGTGCTGCGTGAAGGTGGTCGCCGCTCTTCAGCTCCCCTTAACCCCGGTACCCTTTTACCGTCTCTGGAAGAGTCCTGGAACCTCGGGTAGTGGGGTTGCTCCACGACTGTGGGTTGCGGGTGCTCTCCTGCTGCATTGTACCTTTCTACGAGGGCCACAAGCTCATCCGCATTGTGGGGGTCACTCCGACTGACCCAATGGCGTAAGGCAGAGGGAAGTTTCCTCAAGAACTGGTCCATGACCAACCGTTCCACGATGTGGCTTGCTGAGTTGATCTCGGGTTGTAGCCACTTCCGGGCGAGGTGGATGAGGTCATACATCTGGCTTCGGGTGGCTTTATCCATCGTGAAGGACCATGCGTGAAACCTTTGGGCGCGAACAGCCGTGGTTACGCCGAGGCGGGCGAGGATCTCGAACTTCAATTTTGCATAGACGTTAGCTTCGGCTGGCTCTA